>NW_027418318.1:0-59419 GCF_009905375.1 Apium graveolens | reverse complement strand
GCACACAAAAAGTGAAACTGCATCTATCTTGATTGATCATGTCAAACATCTGGATAAATTGGTTAAAGATTCTGTGAAAACCAAAAGGAGTGATAATGGCACTGAGTTCAAGAATTTGATAATGGAAGAGTTCTGTAAAAACCATGGAATTAAGCATGTTATTCCTATAGGACTAACAATGAGATTTACAGAAGGGGGGTTGAATGTAAATCTCAAAACTTTTTCAGGTTTTGAGAAGTTTATTAAAGCAGTGTGTTCTAGATGAACAAGTGTATGAATTGCTTTGAGCTAATGCAGACAGATATATATTCAAACACAAAATGTAAAGAACACAACAAACTTTAAAAACTTTTCTGGTGGATTTGTTGTTCCACCAGAGATGGTATATTAGAAAATCTGTGTTCAACAATGTTGATCACAGCTGCATCCTAGTACAAACTAGATGAATTTTCTCTCAAGATATTTCTTAACAGCTCTGGAAAATCTCTCTCTAATTACTAGCTTCTTCTTGGTTTATATATTACCAAGTGTACAAGTGAAAAACAATATAAAATTACAATAGTAAAATAAGTTCTTCCCTTGCTTCTTTTCCTGTTCAATCAAGTACTTTGTTGACTATTGCATCTTTGTACTAAAGAAGAACGGCTGCTTTTTCTGTTGATCCTGAAATTCGGCTACCACATCTCAGTTTTCTCTGACAACCCATGTGCCTCTGTTTGTAGGTACAACTACCACTTATCAACGGCTAATTAGCAGAACATCCGTTGAAGCTTTCATCCGTTGATGACTTCATCCGTTGAAGGATGTTATCCGTTGAAGCTTTCATCCGTTGATGCTCTCATCCGTTGAAGGATGTTATCCGTTGAAGCTTAGCTTCTCATCCATTGAAGGTCTTTAAGTCATCCGTTGATACCACTTCATTTATACAAAATTACAAGGCATGAAATATTTACAATTGGCCTTCCTATCTGCATATCATCTAGTAGTCAACATGACTCATAGTTTCTCTCAACTTCTAAGAATTACATTTTAAATACAGAGACTGAAATATGCTACAATACTAGACTTATTTCTAAGTAAAGCTACACCATCAACGGATAGCCAAAGTGGTCTTATCCGTTGAGGCTACAGACACTAAATTTCTACTTCAGTGTTTTGTTAAACATATCATCAAACTAATGCACATATATTCCTAACAATCTCCCCCTATTTATGTCTATAAGAATTGTAGGCATAAATTCAGGGTTAACTTGATGATAACAAAACACTTAACAAATATTTGAATTGAAACTAAGTAGAAATATAAAAGTGCTGCAAAAGTGTATGTACTAGGAGGTAATTGAAGATTTACAGTATTTCCAAGGGTGTTCCTCTAGCCTGAGCAAATCATCATTTTCTTCTTTGTTCCCTGGTTTTCTTTCCTAGCCCTTTGTCATTTTCCTCAATTTGGAGTTGGAGTTGTCTGAAGAATTCAGCTTCATCTTCATCACTGATATCCAACTTAGATTGCATTTCCTTGAGAGTTTCATTGCTGGCAATCTTGAGTTGGTCTTCAAGTCTGAAAAATCTTCTGACTCCTTTGTCATCTCTAAATTCCATCAACCAATGAGGTGATTTGTGAATTTTAGTTCCCCTTTCTTGTATGAGTAAGGTTCTGGGCAAAGCATTTGGTTCCCTCCAAGTCTTCCTTATGTTGGCAATCTTGTTGAGAATTTCAGTCTTGGCTGTTCTGGTAAAGCCAGAATCCTTTTTGATGGCTGAAAAGACTCTGATCAAGGTAGAGTAGCCTTCATTTAGAATCCTGTAGAGAGGCCATGTTCTTTCCCCAGCTCCCTTATATCTGAACACCAATCTCTCTGGTAGCTGTCTGTAGGCAGCTATTCCCCTTACTTCCTCCAGCTCATCCAGATAGAGATTAATGTCTGAAGCTTCTTTTATGTCACAGATGTGAACATAATCATCTTTAGAAATGGGTGGCTTAGGGTTAGGTTTTTGTTTTTGAGTGAATTTCTTAGAGGTTAGGGGAGGTGTAGATTTAGATTTTCTTTTCTATTTCTTTGGTAGTGGTAGAGTGGTTAAAAAGGTAGGCAATGTGATGTTGTCCCAATCAATAGGTTCCTCTTTTGGAATGATTGGTTCACCATGGATATTTATAGAGGGATCAGCAACAAAAGGTTCAGGTATGGAAGGTAGTGGTTTAGATATAGATTTGGTATCTTCAGGGTTATCTTCACTCCTTCTGTGTGCCTTGGCCTTTCTTCTGTTTCCCTTCTGCCATTCCTCTCTTTCTTCCATATTTTCACCAAATATGCTCCCAAGAACCTCATCTAAGTTAGCAATCTTTTCTTCACCCCTGACTTCAATTCCTTTCATTTCTTCAACTTGGCTTGACTTTAGCTGTTTTTCAAGCTTTGCTTGTGCTCTTTTGTCAGCCTTGAGTTTTACAGCTTCTTTCTTCAACCTTCTGGTTTCTTCCCTTTTAGCCTTTAGAAATTTGGGATGTCCTTGCATCACACAGATACTCTTTCCCTCTCTATAGATAAAGGCCATGTTCATTCTCTCACCCTTGTCCTTGGTCTCCTTCTTCTTTATGATGCTTGCACTTAGAACTTTGTCTCCATCAGGTTTTGGAAGAGGAAAGTCTACTTCCTTTATCTGAGCAAAGTCTAGGGGATTCTTTGTGGAGTCCATACTGGATCTAGTGTTAGGCTTTAGAACCATAGGTTTTAAATTCTTGAAAGAAGTCTCTCCAACCTTATTTCTCCCTACTGGCTTGAGCTCCATGTTGATTGGTTCAATCTTTGTGCTAAATTTCACAGATGTTGATTTATTTTGTGTAGAACCAAACACCAATTGCAACCTTTCATCAATTCTCCTCCATTGTTCTTTCATTTGTATTTCAGCTGCTGCTAGCTGAATCAAATCAATTCCATCAGGTTTTCCCTTGATTTGAATGATTGGAGAGGTAGTGATGGCAGGAACTAGCACTTTAGATATCTGAATCTTTGTAGAGGGCTCTCCTTCCCCTTCCCTTTTATTCTCCCCCTTTTTGTTATCATCAAGGAGAGGGGTCAAGCCTTGTGCTTTTGCCAGCTGCATTAGGAGATTGGTTTGAGATTGTTGGTTGAGAAGAAGGGTGGCCACAGAGTCTTCAATTCCTTGAACTCTGTCTTCCAACTTGGCCAGCCTTTGTTCAGTAACTGATTCCTTTTTCAATCTCGAAACCAAGTCCTGCAAAGTACCATAGGGCATGACTGAATCCAATTTTTCTGAAGTGAAGGATTTCAAGTCAGCAATATCTTTCCTGAGATCATCTAGACTCATATTTTGCTTTACTTTCTGCAACTTCATGAGATGCAGTGAGTCCAGGTGAGCTTGGAGGATAGCCTTGATATTTGCATTTGAAGTGTTCTGAATGGCCTGTTGAATAGTGATGATTTGTTTGACCAAGTGGACATTGAATTCACCTGTTCTATGCTCCTTAGTCAGGGCCCATTCAGGTAGATTAGGAATGGAACTAGGGTCTTCATCTCCCCCTATGTTCATGCTTCCATCAGAAGAAATAGAGTCATCATCATCAGAATTTACTCCAAATTCCTCAGATGGCTCACCAGCTGTAGAAGGCATCCTGTTAATAGCAGCTTTATCCCTTTGAAGAGATTCTGTTTTGTGCACTAGATGTAGTGTCCTTTCTGCCTCCTCATTGCCCTGAGCAGCCAACATTTGATAGGCTGTCACGGGATGAGTAAATGTGTCAGCATCCAAGGAAATGTTATCAATTACAGCTTTGTAATGTTGCTAAAATTGTCTTTCCTTTTCAGCATCATCCACAATCATTGACTCATGAGCAATGGCTGGTTCCACCCTTGTATCAACTGTACCTGCTTTTCTCTCTTTTTCTCTATGTTCTTGCATCAGGGGCTCCCCCTGGCTCACACATCTCACTCCCTCACCTTCACCTTCTAAGGTGGTACTCCACTCACTGACTTTTGCCATGCTGGAAGAAATAGCATGCATTTTTGTGCTCTCAATCTCTCCTTTTGCCTGGGAGTAACCCAGCCTCTCACTCAAATTTTCACTCCCTGCCCTCAATCCTAAAAGTGATTGCACAGTATTCATGTCTTCTACACTTGGAATCATTTCAGTTATTTGTGTAGAGACTATCAACGGATGTGGAATATCCGTTGAAGTTGAAACTGTTGTTATCAACGGATAACTGCTGTTAAGCTTATCCGTTGAAGAGCAACCACTTGTCAACGGATGAGTGATATCCGTTGAAGAAGGAAAAGAAGATGAAATTGAAAGTGATATAACTGTTGAATCTGTATAGATTGATTTGATATGTGTTGATACAGATCCTTCAATTATATCTGAAAGAATTTGCGGGTGATCCAACAAATCATCTAAAAGATGATGATCACCTGTATTTGAGTGGGGCTCCTCCCTGAGTTGTAAAGAGGGAGAATCAGGAATTGATGGGAATAACATATCCACATCCAGAGATGGTGAAGAAGTATTTGGTGATTGATGTGTAGTTATTGTGAGAGAATGGGGCTGTGACTCCACATTTATTGGAGTCACATCAAACTGAGTTTGAGAAGGCACAGATACAGATGGATGTATCTGTGCAGTGTGTGCACCCTGTGTAGAAGATTGGGTTCTAGCCTTCTTTCTTCTAATAAAAGCTTTTGTAGGTGAGTGTTTAGCTTTAGTGTCCCTCCCTCTTTTGTTCTGTGTTCCTGGTTGGGAACTCTTTTCAATAGTAACATCCTTTTGGGAGGATGCTACTAGGGATGTGCTAGAAACCTTTTCAACCACCACAGCTTTTTGAGAAACTGGGGCTTGGCTAGCTTGGGAAGCACTCAACTCTCCTTCCTTATCCTGGGGGTTTCTTTGATGTTCACCCCTCCCCTCACCACTCACACCCTGTTCACTTCCCTCAGGGTTAATGGTTGTTGTTACAACTGTTGTCTTTTGAGAAACAACAGAGGTGGTTTTCTTTGTCTTGGATTTTGAAAGTTTAGATTTGGTGACCTTGGTAGAAATCAGTTGGGGCATTGACACAGATTTCATGGCCACACTAGAAGATAAAGAAATAGAGGGGTTGGAAGAAGTAGGAGTTGTAGAAGCAATTACCTCACCTACCTGGGGTGCATTCATGATTGGTAAATATACCAATTGCACACTGCTGTTGAGATCCATTCTCAATAAGTCTGCAAGAACTCTTTTCTCTTGTGCCCAGCACTTGAGTTTATTATTCTCATTGATAATGACTAAACCTTCAGCAACATGGTTAGCCAATAACATAAAGAATCTAGCATAATAGATGTTATTAGGTCTATTAGCTTTGTTACCTAATCTAGTACCTAATTCTAGCATCACATAGTTGCTAAAGTTAAAGTACCTATCAGAAACAAGCATATAGAACATATTAACAAGAGATGAAGTTATGGCATCAAAATTACTAATTTTCCCAGAGAAAACCTTTATGAAGGCATCCCCAAGAAAACTCCATTCTTTCCTAAGGCCTTTTCGTCTAATACCCCCTAAATTAGCAGAGTTAAGAGAGTAACCTATGGAATCTAACATGCTGGATACATCACTATCAGTGTGTGGTGTCATGGCATTGTTCTCAGGTAATTTAAAACATGCTTGTAAGTCATCACAGTTAATACAGTAATTTTTACCTTTGAGAGTGAAGGAGATAGTCATATCCATGGAGTTGAACTCAGCAGTTGTCCAAATCTCCTCAACTACTTCACAGAAAATCGTTGGGGCTTCCAGCATTGCATAGCTAAGTTTACAGTTTTTGATGAAGTCCATCATTTTGTGATAATCTGAGTGGGCTTCATTCTTTTCTACCAGAGCTATGAAATTGTTCTTCTCGTAGATGAACCCAGATTGAGACATAATCTTCACGACTGGTGCCATTGTTGTGAGTAGAAATTGCAGAGAATAACTTGAAGGTTTTGCAGAGAGAAAATGGTAAATGCTTGAAATTCTAAGAAAGCGTAAAGTAATAATGAACAATCAGAAGGGCTTATATGCTTTCAAAGAAAAAGAAATAAATAAAGGATTAATCAATAAATAGGTGTTAGTGAATTTCAGCCGTTTAAGAATAAACTGTAAGTATTCTAATAACTACCTTTAAAACCAATACATACAGATGTATGTATGGTGTCAACGGTTAAGAAAATAGAATCAATGGCTGTGAAACACCTCAAACGTCTGATGTGACATTTCAACGGATAATGTAAATTGTCATCCGTTGAAAGGTACTTCAGCTTTATCCGTTGACGGATAAAAGTTCCAGAGATATACTTGTCTTTCAACGGATAATGAATATCCGTTGATAGAGCAATTTTGACTTTCAACGGATAGGGAACATCCGTTGATGGAATAAACTTTGTTAAAAGTCAAATTTGTTCTAGCAACTAATATATTTCAGGCTTCACTTCAAATTGCAAAGAAGACATGAATTTTAAGAGTAATTAAGCATACCTAGCTCACTTACCAATCTTGTGAATGTTGATTCATCAAGTGGCTTGGTAAATATGTCAGCAATTTGTTGTTCACTTGGAACAAAATGTAGTTCCACTGTACCATTCATGACATGCTCCCTGATGAAGTGGTACTTAATATCAATGTGCTTGGTCCTTGAGTGCTGCACAGGATTCTCTGTTATGGCTATGGCACTTGTGTTGTCACAAAAGATAGGTATTCTATCAACATGAAGTCCATAATCAAGGAGTTGATTCCTCATCCATAACATTTGAGAACAGCAACTTCCAGCAGCAATGTATTCAGCCTCAGCTGTAGAAGTAGAGACTGAATTTTGCTTTTTGCTAAACCATGATACAAGCTTGTTTCCCAGGAATTGGCAGGAGCCTGTTGTACTTTTCCTGTCTATTTTGCAACCTGCATAGTCTGCATCTGAATAACCAATTAGATCAAAGCCAGATTCTCTAGGATACCAAATTCCTAAATTTGGTGTACCCTTGAGATATCTGAAAATTCTCTTGATAGCAATTAAGTGAGACTCCCTAGGATCAGCTTGAAATCTAGCACACAGACATGTAGCAAACATTATATCTGGTCTGCTAGCAGTTAAATATAAAAGTGAACCAACCATGCCTCTATAACTTGTAATGTCCACAGACCTTTCAGTCTTATTTAATTCAAGTTTGGTGGCAGTGGCCATGGGAGTTTTTGCAGATGAACATTCCATTAAGTCAAACTTCTTTAAAAGATCATGAATATATTTAGTTTGACTAATGAAAATTCCATTACTAACTTGTTTAATTTGTAAACCAAGAAAATAGGTTAGTTCTCCCATTAGGCTCATTTCATAATTACTTTGCATTAGCTTAGCAAACTTTTTACAAAGTTTATTATCTTTAGAACCAAATATTATGTCATCTACATAAATTTGAACAAGTATACTAGAGCCATTAACATTTCTAAAGAAGAGAGTTTTATCAACAGTACCTCTAGTGAAGTGATTCTCCAAAAGAAATTTTGATAATGTTTCATACCAGGCTCTAGGTGCTTGCTTCAGTCCATAGAGTGCTTTCAACAGATAATACACATAGTCTGGAAAATTTGGATCTTCAAATCCTGGAGGTTGACTTACATAGACTTCTTCCTCTAATTTTCCATTTAGAAATGCACTCTTGACATCCATTTGATAGACTTTGAAATTGGCATGGGCTGCATAGGCTAGAAAGATTCTGATAGCTTCAAGTCTTGCAACAGGAGCATATGTCTCATCAAAATCTATTCCCTCTTGCTGAGAATAGCCTTTAGCAACCAATCTGGCTTTATTCCTTATGATAATGCCATTTTCATCCATCTTATTTCTGAATACCCATTTTGTATCAATAGGACTCTTGTTCTTTGGTTTGGGTACCAGCTTCCAAACTTGGTTTTTCTCAAATTGGTTTAGCTCTTCCTGCATAGCTAATATCCAATCTGGATCCAATAAGGCTTCTTCCACTTTCTTAGGTTCCTCCTGAGATAGAAAACTACTATACAGACATTCATCTTGAGTAACTCTTCTTGTTTGCACTTTAGATGATGCATCACCAATGATCAGTTCAAAGGGATGATTCTTGGTCCATTTCCTTTGAGGTGGAAGATGAGCTCTAGATGAGGTGATCTCAGTATTGTCATGATGTGAGACAGCGTTTTGATTTGTTGAAACTCCCCCTGAGTTGTTGGTCCTTTGCAGGGAACTTGGAGTTCCATCAATTAATGATGTAAATTGATTATCAGTTGATGAGCTATGATCAACGGATGCTTCATTAAGTACTTCAACGGATGATGCACAATGTCTTTCAACGGATGCTGAATTTTGTGCATTATCCAGGGGCAAATTTTGTATTCCTTTTGAAGTGTCGTCTCCATCAATCTCTTCTTCACTATCATCACAATATATTTCAATATTGTCAAATTTGAGTCTCTCATAATGTTCCTCATCTGTTAGTCCATCAATCTTTTTATCATCAAACACAACATGCACAGATTCCATAACAATGTTGGTTCTTAGATTGTAGACCCTATAAGATTTTCCAGCTGAATAACCAACAAATATTCCTTCATCAGCCTTTGCATCAAACTTCCCTTTATGGTCAGATTGATTCCTCAGTATAAAACATTTACATCCAAAGACATGAAGAAAGTTTAGAGTTGGTTTTCTTTTCTTGAACAACTGATAAGGAGTCATGCCTTTAGCTTGATTGATCAAAGAAATATTTTGAGTGAAACAGGCACAATTAACAGCTTCAGCCCAAAAATATGTTGGTAACTTTGATTCTTCAAGCATTGTTCTGGCAGCCTCAATTAAAGATCTGTTCTTTCTTTCAACTACCCCATTTTGCTGAGGTGTTCTTGGAGCTGAGAACTCATACATGATTCCATTTTCTTCACAGAACAGCCTTAATGTCAAATTCTTGAACTCAGTTCCATTGTCACTCCTGATGTTTCTTACCTTCAAGTCAGGATGATTATTGACTTGCCTGATGTGATTGATAATGATTTCACTTGCTTCAGCCTTTGATCCAAGAAAATAGACCCATGAGAACTTTGAGAAATCATCTACAATCACTAAGCAATATCTTTTTCTTGCTATTGACAATACATTGACTGGTCCAAACAAATCCATATGTAGCAGCTGTAATGGTTCATCAATTGTTGTTTCAAGCTTCTTCTGAAATGATGCTTTCCTTTGTTTGCCTTTCTGACAAGCATCACACAGACCATCCCTTGAGAATTCAACAAGAGGAATTCCTCTTACTAAGTCCTTTTTGACTAGATCATTCATTGTCTTGAAATTCAAATGGGATAGCTTCTTGTGCCATAGCCAACTCTCAACTGAACTTGCTTTGCTGAAGAGACAAGTAATAGATTCTGCATCTGTAGAGTTGAAGTCAGCTAAGTACACATTTCCTTTTCTAACTCCAGTTAGAACCACTTTGTTGTCTTTCTTACTAGTGACAACACAGGCTTCAGAATTGAAGGAAACTGTATTCCCTCTATCACATAGTTGACTGATACTCAGTAAGTTGTGCTTGAGACCATCAACTAATGCAACTTCTTCAATGATGACATTCCTTGTTGAAATCAAGCCATATCCCATAGTAAACCCTTTGCTGTCATCTCCAAAGGTTATGCTGGGGCCAGCTCTCTCTTTAAACTCTGTGAGCAGGGAGAAATCTCCAGTCATGTGTCTTGAACAGCCACTGTCCAAGTACCATAGATTTCTTCTATTTTCCTGCACACCACAAAATCAATCAATTTGATTTTGGTACTTAAGTTTCCTTGGGTCCATTCTTGTTAGCCTTTCTCCTAGACTTCATTCCTCCTGCATCTTTAGACTTAGGTGAGTTTGAGTCAACCTTGGTCTTAGATGTGGTTGGTTGAGGTGTAGGGTTAGTCACAACATTATCCAGCACATTTATAGAATTATTAGGCATGGATTGTGCATACATGTTATTCCACATTGGCATATTGTATGGCAATTGAGGCATACTGAATGCAGCAAGATAAGGATTGTTAAAATATGGCATGTTTGCAAAATGTGCATAAGGATTTTGTTGAGACATAACAGGCATAGCATGTAGAGGTGATACAGACATGTTAGGCATGGAAGAGGGTACAGTTATGGGAGATTTCTTAATAGATTTACAATTAGCAGATAGATGATTAACACTACTACAATGCACACAGCTTTTTCTAGGAGCATACTTATCAGGTGTGTAATTGTTATGTTTGTTAACTCCTACCTTCCCATTTCTGTTGGATTTCCTTTTGGATTCCTTTTTATCCTCAACCATCTTGAGCCTATTGTTTAACTGTTCTAAGGTCATGTGCCCTACATTCACCTTTCTGACATCTTTGGATGTGCTTGCTTCTTCTTTGACAAAGTTCTTTGAAGTTGAACCAAACTTTTTGTTGAGTTTCTTTAGATTTTCTCTTTTAGAAACATCTGCCTGTTTTAATTGAGGAACCTTCAACGGATGTTCCTTTTCTTCCTTCAACGGATAACTTTCATCATCCGTTGATTCCACATCCGTTGACAGTCCATCAATTAATTCCAGTTTCTTTTTATTTTTATCCCAGGCAGTTTCACAGAATGATTCAATTCCTTGGACTTTGGCAATATGAGCACTTACATCCCTAGATGTTTTCCAGGCTTTAATCACCTCTTGCTCTTTCTCTAATTGATTGGAAAGTATTTCTACTTTCTTAACAGATTCAGCTAGTTCATTCTCAACAGATATACAATGCAATTTGGTTTTCTCTAGGTCAATCAACTTATTTTCTAACACAGTATTTCTATTGCTTAAAAACAGATTATTCTCTTTGATCCTACTATTTTCTTTAGCAAGGGATTTAAGAGACACACGCAAATGATACAATTCAGTAGACATGTCATTGAAAGCATCATTGCACTCTTCTTTAGTAAGCTGTGTTAAATCAGTAGTGATTACCTGATTGCTTGATGAACTAACTTCGTTTTCTTCAGAATCAGCCATGAGAGCAAGGTTGACATAATCCACATCTTCATCCTCTTCATCTCCATCAGCTGCCCAGTCCTTTTCTTGAGTAATGAAAGCCCTTTCCTTCTGTTTGAGCAGATCAAAATATTTCTTTTTGTAATCTACTTGTTCAAATTTCTTCTTTTCAGAGGTTGGCTTTCTGCACTCACTTGCAAAGTGTCCACTTATACCACAATTAAAACACTTGAACTTGGATTTGTCCACCATGTTCTTATAGGGTTTAGTGGCTCTAGTGTTTTTCCTGAACTTCATCTTTGCAAATCTCCTGGACAGAAATGCAAGATGCTCATCAATACCATCAGAGTCATCTTGACTGGAGTTGTCTTCATTTTCAGCAACTTGCTCTTTACCCTTGTCTGATTCTGGATTTCTTACACCATCTTTGGAGCTTGATGTAGATCTCACAGTTTCTTTTCTGCATGCTTTCTCATTTTCAGCTACCAATGCAACTGAACCTCCTTTCTTTCTCCCCCTCTCCAATACCTCATCCTGTTCCAACTCTAGTTCATAAGTCTTCAAGATTCCATATAATCTTTCAAGAGTAAAGTCCTTATAATCCTGAGAGTTTCTTAAGGAAACAGTCATGGGTTTCCATTCCTTTGGTAAGGATCTCAAAAATTTAAGATTTGAATCCTTCACCTGGTACACTCTACTATACAGCTTCAGTCCATTCAACAGCTTTTGGAATTTATTGAATGTGTCATTTAAAGATTCATTCTCTTCAAAATGAAAGTACTCATATTGTTGAATGAGAAGCTGTATTTTGTTCTCTTTTACTTGTTCTGTACCTTCACACAGCAGCTGAACTGTGTCCCAAACCTCTTTGGCAGTTGAACAATTTATCACATTATCAAACATGTCCTTGTCAAGACCATTAAACAAAATGTTCATAGCCTTCTTATCCTTGTGGACTTCTTCTGTGTCTTCCATTGTCCATTCTGCTCTAGGTTTTGGAATGGATTGACCAACAGCAATTGTGGCCGTAGCAACTGTGGCTACTTTGTGGGGAATGTGAGGACCATTCTCAATGCAGTTTACATAACCTTCATCTTGGGAGAGTAGATGAAGGTGCATTTTCACCTTCCAGTGGTGATAACTGTCTTTGTCAAGAACTGGGATCTTTACTCCAATATCCTTCTTACTCATCTTTGTTAGATTCCAAGATCTTTAAACTCTTTGTGTGTCAAGAGCTTGCTCTGATACCAATTGTTATTCCTATAGGACTAACAATGAGATTTACAGAAGGGGGGTTGAATGTAAATCTCAAAACTTTTTCAGGTTTTGAGAAGTTTATTAAAGCAGTGTGTTCTAGATGAACAAGTGTATGAATTGCTTTGAGCTAATGCAGACAGATATATATTCAAACACAAAATGTAAAGAACACAACAAACTTTAAAAACTTTTCTGGTGGATTTGTTGTTCCACCAGAGATGGTATATTAGAAAATCTGTGTTCAACAATGTTGATCACAGCTGCATCCTAGTACAAACTAGATGAATTTTCTCTCAAGATATTTCTTAACAGCTCTGGAAAATCTCTCTCTAATTACTAGCTTCTTCTTGGTTTATATATTACCAAGTGTACAAGTGAAAAACAATATAAAATTACAATAGTAAAATAAGTTCTTCCCTTGCTTCTTTTCCTGTTCAATCAAGTACTTTGTTGACTATTGCATCTTTGTACTAAAGAAGAACGGCTGCTTTTTCTGTTGATCCTGAAATTCGGCTACCACATCTCAGTTTTCTCTGACAACCCATGTGCCTCTGTTTGTAGGTACAACTACCACTTATCAACGGCTAATTAGCAGAACATCCGTTGAAGCTTTCATCCGTTGATGACTTCATCCGTTGAAGGATGTTATCCGTTGAAGCTTTCATCCGTTGATGCTCTCATCCGTTGAAGGATGTTATCCGTTGAAGCTTTTAGAGACATCCGTTGAAGCTTAGCTTCTCATCCATTGAAGGTCTTTAAGTCATCCGTTGATACCACTTCATTTATACAAAATTACAAGGCATGAAATATTTACAATTGGCCTTCCTATCTGCATATCATCTAGTAGTCAACATGACTCATAGTTTCTCTCAACTTCTAAGAATTACATTTTAAATACAGAGACTGAAATATGCTACAATACTAGACTTATTTCTAAGTAAAGCTACACCATCAACGGATAGCCAAAGTGGTCTTATCCGTTGAGGCTACAGACACTAAATTTCTACTTAAGTGTTTTGTTAAACATATCATCAAACTAATGCACATATATTCCTAACAAAGCAGGAATTTTCTGCTCCTGGAACTCCACAGCAAAATGGAGTTGTTGAAAGGAAGAATAGAACTCTCATTGAAGCTGCACGTACAATGCTTGAAGAAGCAAAGCTTCCAACCTATTTCTGGGCTGAAGCTGTGCAGACTGCTTGTTTTACTCAAAATGCAACACTCATTAACAAGCAAGGAAAAACACCATATGAGATAGTGAAGAAAAAGAAGCCAAATCTGAAGTACTTTCATGTATTTGGATGCAAGTGTTTTGTTCTCAAGACTCATCCTGAACAGCTATCTAAATTTGATCTAAAAGCTGATGAAGGAATCTTTATTGGATATCCACTCTCCACAAAAGCCTTTAGAGTCTATAATTTGAGAACAAGAGTGGTCATGGAATCTATTAATGTCTCTTTTGATGATAAGAAAATTACTGGTCTTGAAGATTTTATTGACCATGATCAGCTGAGATTTGAAAATGAAGACTCAAATTCTGATACTGAAAATCCTGACAGTCTAAGTCCTGATACTGTAAACTCTGATGGATTAAACTCTGATGTTATTGAAACTGTGGTAACTATGCCAAAGGAAGATGCACCTATGTAGGGGGAGCATACTCAAGATCTTACCACATTTTAAGAAGCATCAGAACATACATCTGGCTCTTCAAGTTCTGATTCATCAAGTTCTGATTCATCAAGTTCTGATAAGCCAAGTTCTGATAGTGCTGAAAATCTAAATTCTAAAGAATCCAACTCAGAGAGCATAATTTCAGGGGGAGCATCAGAAAATGAAATTGAAGACAACATGGATCATGGGGGAGCATCCAGTTCTAGAAAAAACCTTCCATCTGCAAGGAAGTGGACTAAATCACATACACCTGATTTGATAATTGGAAATCCTGATGCAGGTGTCAGAACTAGAACATGTACTTCAAATGAATGTCTTTACAATTCTTTTCTCTCTCAGACTGAGCCAAAGAAAGTGGAAGAAGCTCTTCAAGATGCTGATTGAGTGCAAGCAATGCAGGAAGAGTTAAATGAATTTGAAAGAAACAAAGTCTGGACCCTAGTGCCAAGACCAAAGAATAGATCTGTTGTTGGTACAAAGTGGGTATTCAGAAACAAAACTGACAGTGATGGCATAATTACAAGGAATAAGGCAAGGCTGGTTGTAAAAGGATATTCTCAACAGGAGGGAATTGATTATGATGAAACATTTGCACCAGTTGCTAGGTTAGAAGCCATAAGGATATTTTTGGCTTATGCTGCTTACAAAAAGTTTACTGTCTTTCAAATGGATGTGAAAAGTGCTTTTCTCAATGGAGAATTGGAGGAGGAAGTATATTTTGAACAACCTCCAGGCTTTGTAGATTCCAAACATCCAGATTATGTCTACAGGCTTGATAAAGCACTTTATGGACTTAAGCAAGCTCCTAGAGCATGGTATGAGACTTTAGCTCAATTTCTTCTGGAAAGTGGATTTAACAGAGGAACTATAGACAAAACACTGTTCTACCTC
This sequence comes from Apium graveolens, assembly GCF_009905375.1. Lineage (NCBI taxonomy): Eukaryota > Viridiplantae > Streptophyta > Magnoliopsida > Apiales > Apiaceae > Apium > Apium graveolens. Next base: position 44,579 of record NW_027418318.1, on the reverse strand, counting down.
AACCATGGAAAGGACTTACTTCTGGTCCAGATTTATGTTGATGATATCATTTTTGGGTCTACAAATGACAGACTTTGCAAGAAGTTTGCCAAACTGATGCAGTCAAGGTATCAGATGAGTATGATGGGAGAATTTAGCTATTTTCTGGGCCTTCAAGTCAAGCAGAATGAAGAAGGCACTTTTATCTGTCAAACTAAGTACACCAGAAACTTGCTGAAGAAATTTGGAATGCAAGATTGTTCAAGTGCATCCACTCCCATGGCCACTGCAACAAAACTGGATAAGGATACTGGTAAATCAGTAGATATTACTGATTATAGAGGTATGATTGGCTCTCTACTCTATCTAACTGCTAGTAGACCTGATATCATGTATGCTACCTGTCTTTGTGCAAGATTTCAAGCAGATCCAAGAGAACCTCATTTAACAGATGTGAAAAGAATTTTCAAGTATCTTAAGGGAACAGCTGATCTGGGATTGTGGTATCCCAGAGAATCAGATTTTAAACTAATAGATTACTCAGATGCAGATTTTGCAGGTTGCAAAATTGACAGGAAAAGCACAAGTGGAAGCTGCCAATTTCTTGGAGGCAGATTGGTTTCTTGGTTTAGCAAGAAACAAAAGTCAATTTCCACATCAACTGCAGAAGCATAATATATTGCTGCAGGAAGTTGTTGTGCACAAATTCTTTGGATGAAGAATCAGTTACTGGATTATGGGTTAACATATTTCAAAATCCCTATTTACTGTGATAATCAAAGTGCTATTGCTATGACAGGTAATCCAGTTCAACACTCTATGACAAAGCACATCAGCATCAGGTACCACTTCATCAGGGAACATGTAGATGAAGGTACAGTGGAGTTGCACTTTGTTCCAATAGATCAACAACTAGCAGATATCTTCACAAAACCATTGTGTGAAGCTACCTTTACAAGATTGGTAAATGAACTTGGAATGGTTTCAGGTTCTTTCTCTAAATCTGCTTAGTTTTGTTCTGTTGCATCAGACTTTATGATCAGTATTTACAGAATTTAATCTCTTTGTGTATTCTGTGCTTAATTGAAAAATGTGTTTAAGTACTGACTATTGTCTGATATATGTTTCTAAACTCTGATAAGTGATATGTCTGTTTAAGTAACTATTCAATCCTATGAGGATAACTGTGCTAGATGCTGAACTAGTAGTCTTCAATAAACAAGGGATCCCATGTAAGAAGTAACTATTTCTGTGGAAATCTATTGACACAAGCAAATTCTGATAATTGAGCTTAGTTGAGTTTACTTTGTCTATCTTATTACTAAGTCACAAACTAGAATAATGCTACTCATCTGTTAAGTTCTGATGCTAGTAAATCTGTTGAATGTACTAAGTGCTGATAAACCTCACTTATCAAAAGAAAAAGTAAAAGAATCAAGGATTAAAAATCAGGTACTCCTTTGAGATCTAGAGTAAAAATGTGGAAGGGAAGACCCAAGTGCATTGCTGGTATTAAGTAACATGCATCAGAAAAGCAAATAAAATATTTTCTTGGTGACTTTTCACACTCTATGATTACTGGAGAAATACTCTGATAATAGCATAAATTCTGATAAGCAGTCGTGACTCACTTACACTGAGAAGCCACTTTAAAAAGGAATTTAAAAAGATGCACAAAATTAGCACACAATAGTTGAGGTGGACTCAAGCATGAACTCATTCATTAGTAGGTTTCAGGATAATGACAGCTCTTTAGCAAAGTTTTAGTTATGCCTTATTTCCAAGATGTACTGAAGTGAATCAGACATTACTCTTTGTCTGATATTTAGCTTAATGCACACACTAATCACTCCATATGAATGATGAAAATTACTGTGGTGATCTATGTTGTTTTAGATGAACAGTCATTGTGTCACATTGCACAAATTCTGAGGACAAGTTCTGATTACATATTCTGATGATTAAGTTCTGAAGAATATAAATTAGAATTTGTGAGAGGACTTACTCAGATAGGCATTTCTTTTTCGAGTTAAGAAGTTATGTTCTGATGACTGTTAAGTTCTGATATAAGTCTAAGTTCTGATATTAACATATGATTCCTTACTTGACTTATTTGTGGATAAAATTTGGAAACAGTCTCAGTTTAAACCTGAATATGTTGAAGTGGAAGATTAATATTCACTATCGTTAGGGTTAGTGGTACTCGTACTTGAACAGTCAACTTTTACTTGCTTCTTGTGCGCATTAAATCATGTTTTCCCTTTCCAATGAATGTTTTTCTTTTTCCAAGTCTGGGGAGACGAGGTAAAATTAATTCTACCTGTCAGCATTAAATTTCTTTGCGTCTCCTGGCATTCTCCTGCCTATATAAGCAACCACTTCACTTTAGCCTTTCCATCAAATCTTTTCTCACAAACTCATCTTCATACTTTTTCTATCAAAAACACCATGGTCAGATATAATATGTTTTTGAACTACGAAACCTTCAACATGGAGCTGAGCTGTGCCGATTGGCAGCAGGAATGGCACGTCACTGCCATTCCTGATGTGATATGGGACTCTGTCCCATAGGAGGTACTCACCCACCTCCTATTCTTCTATATGGATTACCATCGCCATCTGGAGCGATTGGAGGAGGAAAGGCTGGAAGCTCTCCGCTAGCAAGAGCGAATCATTCGACTCGCCATTCTGTTTGTCGAGAGTAGGAAGAAGAAATGATTTATTTTCTTCTTCCTATTTTTCTTCATCATCAGCCTTGCCCTGCTTCTTGAGCTAGGACAAAGGCTGTTGACGTTAGGTTTAGCAGCTTAGGGAAATCTTGTATAAGTTCTGATGTAATTTCAATTTCATAAATGTATTATCTTAATATATTAATGAAATTTGTTTTTGTTTCAAGATTTTGTCTCTGAGATAATTTGTAATGCATTGGTAAATCCTGATAAATAATCATATTCTGATGACCATATAAATTCTGTTTTAATTTAAGTTCCTATTTTCCTTTATCAGTACTTACTCATCTGATTTATTTTGGTCATTCTCACTCGAATTTATTTTTAGAATATTGATGTTGTAGTGAGAAATAATTAAATAAGTGGGAACGGTTTCAATTTTGAATTAAAACTGGTTCACCGTCATTAATGGAATAACTGGGTAAGTGGAACAGTTTTTCCTTGAAAAACTGGAAGTGGGTAAGTAATGATTACTGTTTTCTCGAGCCCAGTAACTATCCGTTATTACTGCATGTCTGACAAGTGTCCAACGGTAACATTTTTTTTTCAGAGTATAAGTAAGAGAGAGAGAGGATTTTTTAATCCTTTATTTCCCTTCATACTTTTTCTCTCTACTTGCTTATACTCTCCTTCTTCTTCTAACGTTGGTTTTTCATACAGACATTTTATCAAACACCTAACAGGCACTCTTAAATCTTATTTTTTTCACATGGCACCTAAGGATTTAATCATTGATGGAGCTAAATTTGTTCCGAACAACTATGCTGCAATTCTTGATCATGCTGAAGCTCCATCTGAATTGCATTTTATGCAAGATCTTCTTGCACACAGTGAGATTGGGTATGCATTGACCCAGCCTTCAGTCTTTTCGAGCCAACAAGTTCTGACATTTTGGCGGACTGGGCACTTTGATAATGGTGGTACACATGGCACTCCCAGTATTGTTTTCGAAGTGGGTGATTCTTCATATGCAGTCACTCCTGGTACAATACGCAAGGCTCTACATCTCCCAGAAGGATGTACCTTTTCAATTCCAGAGGAATCAGCTCTTCAGGAGTTAATGGCCAATATGGGGTATGAACAGAGTTTGGTAAAGCTTGGGCAGTTGAAACGGGCTCATATCAGAAGAGAATGAAGCTTCTTCTTCGACTGCATCACTAAAGCTTTTGGGAACAAGTGTTCGAATTTTGATGCTATCCCTATTATGAGTCAACACATCGGGTATGCTATTATAAACCAAACTCATTTTAATTTTGCAACTGCTATAATTGGTTTTAATGGGGATAGGATAACAGAGGATAGGAATGTTGTTTACTTTGCTAGATTCTGTCAACTTATATATACTTTTTATACTGATGAACCTCAATTAGTCAGTTCCTCAACTCCACCTTTTAAGGTTGCAAAACGCTACTTTAATGACCTGATAAATGCTGACACTAAGAAATCAGTGGTTAGACCATTACAGATTCCTCAGTCTGTAAAATAGATCTTAGTAAATGTTGATCCTGATACTTATAGATCTGTTTATTCTGATGTTCAACCAACAACAACCTCCCAAACACCACAACAACCATCAGCACCTACCACTCATTCTACTCAACCTATCCTCAGGCAATATATCAAATCCTATCTCTCCACTTCACAGACAGTTCAACCCTCATCCTCAGCACCTACTGTGAAGCCTTCATCTTCCAAACCTAAGAGGACAAAGACTGTTCCTCAAACACCTCAAAAGAGAAGGAGGATTGTTTTGAGAGATGAATCTGATACTGAGGAACAGGTTCCTTCTTCAGAACTTGTTGTTAAAGAAGCTGAGAAAGTGACTTCTCAGAAGGATTCTGGAATTGGGGGATCTAGGCTCCTCAAGAGGCTTAGAAGAATGACAGTTCCTGAAACTCCCAAGGAATCCAAATCTTCAAAGAGATACAAGAAACAGAGGGCAAAAAGACCTGTTTCAGATGATGAAGAAGCAGCAACTCAGGAAGGGGATCAGGAATCTCTGATCTCACAAGAAAAGGAATTTGCTAAAGTCACTTCTTCTCCATCAACTCCATCTCAGGAAGCTGTTTCTGAAAAGGTCAACACACCATCTGTATCTCATGTTGATCCAGGCACAAGTGCTGATATTGATGTTCAAAACTTGGTTGTGCCTGAAGTAATTCTCTTAGAAGCTCTAACAGCATATAATCCATCAACAACACCTGTTACTGATGTTGTTCAAACTCCAGAGTTATCTACTATACCTTCTCTGCAACTAGATGCTGATGATCAGAATATAGGTGAGCATCAGGATATGTCTGTCGATCAGAACTTAGAACCAGATCAGCAATTAGAGGATGCTGAAGCCTCCATTGCTACTCACACTGTTGTTTTATCAGAAGATACTGATTCTGTAAGTTCTGATGATGCAAATGCTGGAGATACTGGTGATACTGCTCCAATTGCAGATGCTGATGAAGCAGGTCCTTCAGGACATGCTCCACAACAAACTATTCTTAAGTCTGAACTTGTTAAGAAGTTTGTTACCAGAGAAGCACCAGTGCCTTGGAGTGAAACTCCTGCAGGACAGGAGTGGACTAAGGAATGGAACTCAGTCACCTGTGTTCCAACTGCACAGAATCTGGCTGAGCAATTGACAAAAGCCGATGAGATGTTAAATACTGATGATTTCAAAACACAGCTTAGAGTCACTGCATTGAGTACTAAACATTTACAAGGTCTTCATTCAAATACTCAAGCAGAGTTACATCTCTTAAGGGAAGAACTAATGAAGCAAGAACAAGTTCACAAGATTGATAAGAAAAAGTTCTTCCAACGTACCTTTGACATGATTGCTTATATTGAGATGTTAGGAATATGTATATTAGTTTGATGATAAGTTCAGCAAAATACTTAAGTAGAAATCTAGTGTTTGTAGCCTCAACGGATAAGACCATCTTGGCTATCCGTTGAAGGAGTAGCCTTACTTAACAATAAGTTTGGTATAGTAGCACATCTCACTCTCTGGTTTCAAGCTGTAATTCTTAGATGTTGTTAGCAGTCATGTTGACTACTAATGGATTTACAAGTAGGAGGGCTAATTGTAAATATTTCATGCCTTGTAATTTTGTATAAGTGAAGAAGTATCAACTGAAATTGAAGATCTTCAACGGATAAGAAACTAAGCTTCAACGGATGTCTCTAACGCTTCAACGGATAAGTGCTTCAACGGATAAGTGCTTCAACGGATAAAACTTCAACTGCTAGAGCATCAACGGATAAAGCCATCAATGGATGAAAGCTTCAACGGATGCACTGCTAGAGCATCAACGGATAAAGCCATCAACGGATGAAAGCTTCAACAGATGCTCAGTCTCATAGCAGTTGAAAATGACAGTTAACAAAGCTGACAGAGGCACATGGATTGACAGAGATGTGGTAGCCTATTTCAGGAACAGCAGAAAAAGCAGCCGTTTTTAGTCTGGTTCAAAATGGAAAGTCAACAGATAATTCCATATTACACTGGATAAAAATGGAACAGAAACAAGTGGAGAACTATTGTCTTATTGTACTTTATCTTTGTCTTCACTTGTAAACTTGGGATATATAAACCAAGTAGTAGCTAGTAATTAGACATGAATTTTTCCCTGAGCTGTTTAGAAATATCAAGAGAGAAAATCATCTAGTTTGTACTAGGAAGCAGCTGTGATTTAATTTTGAATCACAGATTTTCTGAAATAACACATTTCTGGTGGAACAACAAATCCATCAGAAAAGTTTTTAAGTTCTTTGTGTTCATTACATTTGTGTTTGAATATATATCTGTCTGCATCAGCTCCAAGCAATTCACACACATTTGATCACTCAAACACTTAGTCTTACAAACTGCTCAAAACTTGAAAAAGTTTTGAGATTTACATTCAACCCCCCTTCTGTAAATCTCATTGTTAGTCCACTGGGAATAACAATTGGTATCAGAGCAAGCTCTTAACATACAGAGAGTTTAAAGATCTATTCTGCTAACATCATGAGTAAGAAGGACATTGGTATAAAGATTCCAATCCTGGAAAGAGATAACTATCATCACTGGAAGGTGAAGATGCATTTACATCTTCTCTCTCAATATGAAAGCTACATCAACTGCATTGAGAATGGTCCTCACATCCCACACAAGGTGGCCACAGCTGCTACTGCTACAGTTGCTGTTGGACAGTCTATTCCCAAGCCAAAGGCAGAATGGACTGTTGAAGATATTGAAGAGGTCCACAAGGACAAGAAAGCCATGAACATTTTGTTTAATGGCCTGGATCAAGATATGTTTGACAATGTCATCAATAGCCAAACTGCTAAGGAAATTTGGGATAATGTGCAGCTTATCTGTGAAGGCACGGAGCAAGTTAGAGAAAACAAAATGCAGCTTCTCATTCAACAATATGAATATTTCCACTTTGAAGAAGGAGAATCATTGAATGATACATTCAACGGATTTCAGAAACTATTGAATGGATTAAAGCTGTATGGGAGAATGTACCAAGTCAAGGACTCCAATCTAAAATTTCTAAGGTCTCTACCAAAGGAATGGAAGCCTATGACTATTTCTCTAAGAAATTCTCAAGATTATAAGGACTTCACACTTGAAAGATTATATGGAATTTTGAAGACTTATGAACTTGAGATGGAACAAGATGAGCTGTTGGAAAAGGGAAAGAGAAAAGGAGGATCAGTTGCACTTGTAGCTGACAGTGAAAAAGTTGAAGCCAGAAATGAGGGAACGACAATGCCAAGTCTCAAAATTGGCACATGTAAATCAGAATCAAGCAAGGGTAAAGAGCAAGTTGCTGAGGATGAAGACAATTCCAGTCAGGATAAATCTGATGATATTGATGAACATCTGGCCTTTCTGTCCAGGAGGTTTGCAAAGATGAAGTTCAGGAAAAACACAAAGTTCACTAAGCCAAACAAAAACATGATGGACAAATCAAAGTTCAAATGTTACAACTGTGGCATTAGTGGACACTTTGCAAGTGAGTGTAGGAAGCCAAATTTTGAGAAAAAGAAATTTGAGCAAGTTGATTACAAAAGGAAGTATTTTGATTTGCTCAAACAAAAGGAAAGAGCTTTTCTCACTCAAGAAGATTGGGCAGCAGATGGGGTAAATGAAGATGATGATATGGAATATGTCAACCTAGCCCTAATGGCTAATTCTGATGAAATTGAAACTAGTTCATCAAGCAACCAGGGACAAAGAAGGAATCTATGGTACTTGGACAGTGGTTGTTCAAGACACATGACAGGAGATTTCACCCTGCTCACAGAATTTAAGGAGAGAGCTGGCCCTAGCATAACCTTTGGAGATGACAGCAAAGGATTCACTATGGGATATGGCTTGATTTCAAAAGAAAATGTCATCATTGATGAAGTTGCATTGGTTGATGGTCTCAAACACAATTTATTGAGCATCAGTCAACTATGTGACAGAGGGAATACTGTTTCCTTCAATTCTGAAGCCTGTATTGTCACAAGTAAAAAGGACAATAAAGTGGTTCTAACTGGAGTTAGAAAAGGAAATGTGTACTTAGCTGATTTCAACTCTACAGATGCAGAATCCATTACTTGTCTTCTCAGCAAAGCTAGTCCAGTTGAAAGTTGGCTATGGCATAAGAAGCTGTCCCATTTAAATTTCAAGACAATGAATGATCTGGTCAAAAAGGACTTAGTTAGAGGAATGCCTCTAGTGGAATTCACAAGGGATGGACTGTGTGATGCTTGTCAGAAAGGAAAGCAAAAGAAAGTATCATTCAGTAAGAAGCTTGAATTTGCAATTGATGAACCACTGCAACTTCTACACATGGATCTCTTTGGACCAGTCAATGTATTGTCAATTTCAAGGAAAAGATACTGCCTAGTGATTGTAGATGATTTCTCAAAGTTTTCATGGGTTTATTTTCTTGGCTCAAAGGATGAAGCTAGTGAAATCATCATCAATCATATCAAGCAAGTCAACAATCATCCTGATTTCAAAGTAAGGAATATTAGGAGTGACAGTGGAACTGAGTTCAAGAATTCAACCATGAAGATGTTCTGTGGAGTAAATGGGATCATGCATGAGTTCTCAGCTCCAAGAACTCCACAACAAAATGGTGTGGTGGAAAGGAAGAACAGATCACTAATTGAAGCTGCAAGGACAATGCTTGAGGAGTCAAAGCTCCCAACTTATTTTTGGGCTGAGGCTGTTAACTGTGCATGTTACACTCAGAATATTTCTCTAATCAATCAAGCAAAATGCATGACTCCCTATCAATTATTCAAGAGAAGAAAACCAACTTTAAACTTTCTACATGTCTTCGCTTGCAAATGTTATATCTTAAGGAATCAATCTAATCACAAAGGAAAGTTTGATGCAAAGGCTGATGAAGGAATATTTGTTGGTTATTCTGCTGGAAAATCTTATAGGGTCTACAATCTAAGAACCAACATTGTCATGGAATCTGTACATGTTGTGTTTGATGATAAAAAGATTAATGGACTAACAGATGAGGGACATCATGAAGGACTCAAATTTGAAAATATTGAGATATATTGTGATGATAGTGAATATGAGAATGATGAAGAAGACATCTCAAGAAGAAACCAGAGTCTGTCTTTGGATAATGCACAAAATGCTGCATCCGTTGAAAGTCAAAATTCAGCTTCCGTTGAAAGAAGCAATGCAGCATCCGTTGAAAGACAAAGTGCATCATCCGTTGAAGTTCATAACGAAGCATCCGTTGATCACAGTCTGTCAACGGATAATCACTTCACCTCATCAGTTGATAGAACTCCCATTTCCTTTCAAAGGATCAGCAACTCAGGGGGAGTTTCAACAAATCAACATTCTATCTCACATCATGACAATACTGAGGTAACCTCATTAAGGGCTAATCTACCACCTCAAAGGAAATGGACCAAGAATCACCCTTTTGAACTGATCATTGGTAATGCTACATCAAAAGTACAAACTAGAAGGGCTACTCAAGATGAATGTCTGTATAGTAGCTTTCTATCACAGGAGGAACCTAAGAGAGTGGAAGAAGCTCTATTGGATCCAGATTGGATTTTAGCAATGCAAGAGGAGCTAAACCAATTTGAGAGGAACAAAGTGTGGAAGCTGGTACCCAAGCCAAAGAACAAGAGTTCTATTGACACAAAATGGGTATTCAGAAACAAGATAGATGAAAATGGCATTGTCATAAGGAATAAAGCCAGATTGGTTGCCAAAGGCTATTCTCAACAAGAGGGAATAGATTTTGATGAAACATTTGCTCCATTTGCAAGACTTGAAGCCATCAGAATCTTTCTAGCCTATGCAGCTAATGCCAATTTCAAAGTCTATCAGATGGATGTCAAGAGTGCATTTCTAAATGGGGAATTGGAGGAAGAAGTTTATGTAACCCAACCTCCTGGTTTTGAAGATCCAAATTTTCCAGATAATGTGTATTATTTGTTGAAAGCACTCTATGGACTAAAGCAAGCACCTAGAGCCTGGTATGAGACTTTATCAAAGTTCCTTCTAGATAATCACTTCACAAGAGGTACTGTTGACAAAACTCTCTTCTTTAGAAATGTTAATGGCTCTAAGATACTTGTACAAATTTATGTAGATGATATTATATTTGGATCTACAGATGATAAACTTTGTAAAAAGTTTGCTAAATTAATGCAAAGTAAATATGAAATGAGCATGATGGGAGAGCTAACTTACTTTCTTGGTTTACAAGTTAAACAAGTTAGTGGTGGAATTTTCATTAGTCAAACTAAATATATTTATGATCTTTTAAAGAAGTTTGACTTAATGGATTGTTCACCTGCAAAAACTCCCATGGCCACTGCCACCAAGCTTAAATTAAACAAGGCTGAAAAGTCTGTGGATATTACAAGTTATAGAGGCATGGTTGGCTCACTTTTATATTTAACTTCCAGTAGACCTGATATTATGTTTTCTACATGTCTCTGTGCTAGATTTCAAGCTGACCCTAAAGAATCTCACTTAGTGGCTATTAAAATAATTTTCAGATATCTCAAAGGGACTCCAAATCTAGGAATTTGGTACCCTAGAGAGTCTGGTTTTGATCTAATTGGCTACTCAGATGCAGATTATGCAGGTTGCAAATTAGACAGGAAAAGCACAACAGGCACCTGTCAATTTCTAGGAAACAAGCTTGTATCATGGTTCAGCAAGAAGCAGAATTATGTTTCCACATCAACAGCTGAAGCTGAATACATTGCAGCTGGTAGTTGCTGTGCACAAATACTGTGGATGAGGATTCAGTTATTTGACTATGGTATAACTGTTGACAAAATTCCAATATTTTGTGACAACACAAGTGCCATTGCCATTACTGAAAATCCAGTGCAGCACTCAAGAACCAAGCACATTGATATCAAGTACCACTTCATTAGGGAACATGTGATGAAAGGTACAATGGAACTTCATTTTGTTCCAAGTGAAAAGCAGATTGCAGACATATTTACCAAGCCACTTGATGAATCAACATTCACAAGATTAGTAAGTGAGTTAGGTATGCTTAACTATTCATAATCTATGTCATCTAGGTAATCTGTCTTGTAGCCTGAAATGAATCTGCTGCAAGAACAAAGTTGGCTTTAATCAAGACTTATCCTATCAACGGATATTCCCTATCCGTTGAAAGCCAAAATTGTTCTATCAACGGATATTCATTATCCGTTGAAAGACAAATACATTTCTGGTAATTTTATCCCTCAACGGATAAAATAGTGTTGTTCATCAACGGATAACTATTTACCTTATCCGTTGATGTGTCACGTTAGTGAGTCACAGCCGTTGATTCTTTTACTCAACTGTTGATACAGATATACAGTGTTGTATGTATTTGTATTTACGGTAGTTTTCAGAATTTCTACAGTTTCTTTTATTCCTGAACGGCTTTCACTTACTTAAAAGTATCATTTAATTGTTTTAATTTGTGTTTTAGTTCAAGTAAGTATAAAAGCCCAATTGAATTCTTATTTTCACTTTACGCTTTCTTGCAATTATCATTCTCTTTCTCTCTCAATTCTCAAGTTCTTCTCTGCAACCTCTACTCATAAAAATGGCACCAGTAGTCAAAATTATGTCTCAAACATGATTTGTTTATGAAAAGAATAATTTCATAGTCTTGGTTGAAAAGAAGGAAGCCCATTCTGATTATCACAAGATGATGGACTTCATCAAGAACTGCAAACTGAGCTATGCAATGCTGGAAGCCCCAACCATCTACTGTGAAGTGATTGAGGAGATTTGGACAACTGCAGAGTTCAACTCCACAGATATGACCATTGCCTTCTCTCTCAAAGGTAAGGACTATTGCATTAATTGTGATGATTTACAATCTTGCTTTAAGTTGCCTGAGAATAATGCCATGACACCACACACTGATAAAGATGTCTCTGCTATGCTAGATTCCATAGGCTATGCCTTTGATTCTACTAGTTTAGGTAGTATTAGAAGGAAAGGCCTTAGGAAAGAATGGAGTTTTCTTGGAGATGCCTTTATTAAGGTTTTCTCTGGGAAGATTAGCAATTTTGATGCTATCACTTCATCTCTTGTTAATATGCTCTATATGCTAGTTTCTGATAGGTACTTTAATTTTAGCAACTGTGTTATGCTAGAATTAGGTTCCAGATTAGGTAACAAAGCTAATAGACCACATAACATCTACTTTGCTAGATTATTTATGTTATTGGCTAACCATATTGCTGAAGGTTTGGTTATATCTAATGAGAATAATAAACTCAAATGCTGGGCACAAGAGAAAAGGGTCCTTGCAGACCTTTTGAGAATGAACCTCAACAACCAGGTGCCATTGGTATACTTGCCAATCATGAATGCACCACAGGTAAGTGAGGTAAATGTTTCTATAACTCCTACTATTTCCAACCTCAATATTTCTTTGCCTTCTAGTGTGGCTATGGAATCTGTGTCATTGTCCAAACAGGCTCCTACCAAAGCCACCAAACCTAAAATCTCCAAAGTCAAGTCAAAGAAACCTACCTCTGTTGTTTCTCAAAAGACAACAGTTGTAACAACTACCATAAACCCTGAAGGGAGTGAACAGGGTGTGAGTGGTGAGGGGAGGGGTGAACATCAAAAAGCCCCCAGGATAAGGTGAGAGAGGTGAGTGGTACCCATTCCAGCCAAGCCACAGTCTCTCAAAAGACTGTAGTGGTTCAAAAGGAGTCCAGCACATCCCTAGTTGCATCCTCACAAAAGGATATAACTATTGAAAATAGTCCCCACCCAGGGACACAGAAAAAAAGAGGGAGGGACACTGAAGCTAAACATTCACCAATTCAAGCCTTTTCAAGGAAGAAGAAGGCCAAAACCCTAGTTTCCACACAAGGGGCACACACAGCACAGATACACCCACCAGTATCTATGCCTTCTCAAATTTAGCTTAATGTGATTCCAGCAAATGTGGAATCACAGCCACATTCTCTCAATATAGACACACACCATTCCTCAAACTCTCATACTCCCTCTCTGGATGTGGATATGATATTCACATCAATTCCTGATTCTCCCTCATTAAAACTCAGGGAGGAGCCCCACTCAAAACCTGGTGATCATCATCTTTTAGATGATTTGTTGGATCATCAGCCAATTCTTTCAGATGTAGTTGCAGGATCTGTGTCACCTCACTTAAAATCAATCCACACAGATTCAACAATTGTATCACTTTCTATCTCTACATCATTTCCTTCTTCAACGGATATCTCTCATCCGTTGACAAGTGGTTGTTCTTCAACGGATAAGCTTAACAGCAGTTATCCGTTGATACCATCAGTTTCCACTTCAACGGATACTCCCTATCCGTTGATGGCCTCTACACACTTAACAAAAACAACTCCAACTGTAGAGGACATGGCAACTGTACAATCACTTTTAGGCTTGAGGGAAGGGAGTGATTTTTTGAGTGAGAGGCTGGGTTGCTCCCAGGCAAAAGGAGAGGTTGAGAGTCACCAAATGCATGCTATTTCTTCCAGCATGGCAAAAGTAAGTGAGAGGAGTGCCACCTTAGATGGTGAAGGTGAGGGTGTGAGGGTGTATGTGAGCCAGGGGGAGCCCCTGATGCAAGAAAAGAGAGAAATTGAGAGAAAGGCAGGTACATAAGCTATAAGGGTGGATCCAGCCATTGCTAGTGAGTTAATGAAAGTGGATGATGCAGATAAGGGAAGACAATTTCAGCAACACTACAAAGCTGTCATTGATAACATTTCCTTGGATGCTGACACTTTTACTCACCCTGTTTCAGCCTATCAATTATTGGCTGCACAGGGCAATGTGGAGGCAGAACACACACTACACATTGTACACACTTCAGAATCTCTTCTAAGAGACAAAGCTACTGTCAACAGGCTGCCTTCTCAAGCTGGTGAGCCATCTGAAGAATTTGGAGTAAATTCTAATGATGATGACTCTAATTCTTTGAATGAGAGCATGAACTTAGGGGGAGTAGTAGGCCCAAGTTATGTTCCTAATCTTCCTGCATGGGCATGGGCCAAACCATCAACACCAGGAGAGTTTGGTGTCACTTTGGTCAAACAAGTCATGACAATTCAGCAAGCCATTCAGGAGAATCAGGATGCTGGCACCAAGGCAATTCTTTAAGCTCATCTGGAATCTCTGCATCTCTTGCAGTTGCAGCATTACCAGCACAATCTAACTGTGGATGAGCTCAAGCTGGACATTGCTGATCTGAAATCCTATAATGCTGAGAAATTGGATTCAGTCATACCCTATGGTACTATGCAAGATTTGTTGGGGAGACTAAGGAAGGCCTCTAATGCTGATAAGAGGTTGGCCAGATTGGAAGATAGGGTTCAAATAATTGAAGACTCTATGGTCACCATTCTTCAGAATCAACAAACTCAAACAAATCTCCTCATGCAGCTGGCACAAGCACAAGGCTTGACCCCTACCCTTGATGATAACAAAAAGGGGGAGAATAAAGGGGAAGGGGAAGGAGAGCCATCTACAACAGTTCAGATTTCTCAAGTGCTAGTTTGTAATAACCCCAATTTTTGAGAAATTTTGAAACCCTTATGAATAGTGTTTTTGCTGAACGAGAAAAATTTTCATGCCACGCTATGTAGGGGTTCTGTTATTGATCTTATGGGATATTATTAGTACTCTATGAAGTATATAAGTGTATGTAAAGATCGTCAGAATCCAATTCCGAACACTTTGGTTTTTCCCGGAAATCCACAAGATACGGAGAGAATTGAGTATGAGGTAACAGGATAAAAAGGATTTAAATTAAAGGATTATAATGGAGGATCATAAAAAGGAATATAATGTATTGAGAAAGGTTAAGGGAACCTAAGTAATAAGATCCCGGGTATGATCCTTCAAACGATAAACGAGAACGAAAGTTAAGCGAACCGTATAACAGATCAGCGGTCATTAGGCAAACGATTAGGAAGTTAATCAAAGGGATTAGTGGGAATGATGTCATCCAACCAATAGAAAGAGGACAAGGAAGGAAGGATGACATCATGTGGATGAGATAAGCATGACATGGGAAGGAGGAGGTGTGGTGGCTTTGTAACCACACAAATCCAAGGGCAAGAAGGTACTTTACTAAATCAAAAACAAAACCAAATCAACCAACCAAAAGATCAAGACAAGGCAAAACACAAAATTCTTCTTCTTCTTCATGAAGCTCTCGGGTTCTCCTCTTAAAAAATGGAAGTTCAAGCTCCTCCACTTATTATTTAGCAAGGTAATTATCTAAGCTTCCCCATGGATAGTTACATACTTCCTATAAGTTTAAGCTTCTAATTCCAAGCCAATCTTTTTCTATAAATCATCAAAGAAGATGGTGAATAGTGTTTTCAAGAACTAAAAATTGTGTTCTTGAAGTTTTGTTTAGATTAAGCTTGGTTAAGGGCTTTAAAGGTGATTCCAAGCCATCCTCTTGATTCTCCACTCTCCAAGGAAGGTATAAACTACAAACCCTAGCTTTAGTTTTGAGTAATTAGGATTGAATGTGTTTGATATAGCATATGTGAGGCATGATGCTTGATTGGTTGAAGTTTGGTTGAGTTTGTAGAGATTAGTTGGTTTTGTTGTATTGTTGGAGTTGTAAATCTTGGTAATTAGTTAAAGAACCTAAGTAAAGCTTTTAGTTCATGTGAGGAATAAGTATAAATGGTTAATATGGATTTGTTGGGGTGGTTATGATGTGATAAGGATGGATATTGGTTGTATGATTGATTTGGGGTTGATTTGTGGTTGGTATCGAGTGGTTTAAAAATGGGAAATCGCGTAAACATAGCCGTCGTAACGTCCGATTTTCTTTGGACTGTTTTTGTGCATAGCATTAGGACCCGAGAACCCCCTGCTAAATTGTGACCACTGCCATGTTTAGATAGCTCATGTTACGAGCTTCGTTTTGATATGTAGTTCGTTCGATTCCGATTTACGGTTTAGGAGAAACGACCGTTTCAAGTAACGGCGTTTCACGAACGAAACTTTTCCCTCGCCTTACTTTGAAATGTAGGTTAAAGACCAAAAAGGGTTAATTAATGCATGAAACATTTATGGTAAGTGTTTTAGGCAGTTGGTAAGTCACTCGCGAAGGAATCGCTTTAAAACTCGTAAAGGTTAAATTATTAAAAATGGTGGAGCCGAGGGTACCCGAGTGACTTAAGCGAATCAGTGAGCGCAAAACAAGCGTTAGAGTCTAAGTTAGTTAAAGTATAGAATTACAAGTGATTTTGGTTTAATTCCAACTTACTTGTTGTTTATAGGTTACCAGACTCGTCCCGAGCCATTCGTAACCCCCAGTCGCTCAGGCAAGTATTCTATCCGTTATACTGTTGTTGTGATGAATACACTTGTATATGCATTATCTTGCGATAGATGCATGTTGGTTATTTAGCAAATTCTTGCGATATATTGTAGCATGTGATATGGTACATATGCATGCATGTTTTATATTCTTGAGATATATATCTGTTGGTTTATTCGATAATACCTATGCTAGAGGATAGTTGTATCTTGCATATACCCTTAGTATAGGGACTCAAAGGTGAAAATATTTTCTAAAACCGGGAGTCGAGGATCCCGAGTAGATTTTATATATATGGATTTGGATATTTATTTATATATATATTTATATATATATATATGGTTATAGTTTTCCAAACTATTAATCGAATAAGATTTATTCGATAACTTTAAACTCTATTTTATACTTGAATATTATTTCGAATATTATTCGAGGACTTATGACTCCTTTATATTATTATGAATATTATTTAAATATTCATTTGAGGATCTATGACTCCGATTATGTACTGAATTATATTCTTTATTTTATTAAAGAATAAGGTGTTAATAATCAAACTTATTTTCGATTATTCAACTAAAGATAATACTTTCATATAAGTATATCTTTGGTTATTTAATGTTTATTTCAAGTATAAGCTTTAATACTTCTACTTCAAGTATTTTTATAAAGATTATTCTTTATGGGAATATTATTTAAATAATAATATTCAGTCATTTTCTAAAATATTCTGGGGACTGATTTACTTCATTAAATCAGCCTTACTCCAAACACTCTTTAAAGTGTTTTCGAGTCTTCAAAATGATTTTTAAAAGTCAGAGCGGATCCCAAAAAACTCATTTTTATATTTAAGATCTTCCTTTTAAGGGGATTTAAATACTCGCTCAAAACCTGGGGAATCCGGCTCTGTGGTGTATTTTATATTCGCAACAAGGTTGCAGATTTGGTAAATGAATTGATTACTTGCCCAACGTTCGGGAAGTAAGCCCCTCTCATTGAGTCGGCATAAGCGACAGGCCGGGGTACGGTCTATTATTGTGTAAGTGGCTCAGTGGGAGTCCATCAAATGCATAAGTGGCTGAGTGGCAGTCCAGCATAGGTCTTAATTATGACCAGGGTGATGACCAGTGGGGAATTCGTCCATCTACTAGTAGAAAAGGTTACTTATTGGTATCTTTGCCTGATCAGCGAGATATCGGGTTTATGCCAAAATTCTTTTCGTTTCCAAAATTCATTGGATGTTTCAAACTCTGTTCATACTTTACATAACAGAGGTTCCAGGAAATGTTTAAGAGATATATATATGTGGATATATATATATCGGGACTAAATAAAGTATCTCGTAACTTTATTTCATTCAATAATATTTCAAAGATTGAATCTATTCAAATCTTGTCTTGTAGTCTCATCTATGTGATGAACTTTTGAAACTGGTTATAACTTGAACGGTGGTAGTTCAAGTAGTATTGGGAAAGATATAAGTATATTGGGGTATTTGGTAACCTCATCTTTTAAACTTATATCTAATTAATAATTGTCTTATGAATGACAAAGATTTTCAGAAAAACGTTGAGACAAGGTTAGATATATGAGATCACCTTGCAACGATATTTTTATACAGTTATACACTGGGATTTTGTGTATATTATGCATGGAAGAGGACTTCCAATATTTTGAAAAGTATATATGTATATATACTGAATATTTTGCGACTTCATCGCATTAAGATATCAAACTTGGTTCATTTCTTTTGACCAAGACTTTCATGAGTACTATGAGAAGGCTCATATACTAGTAAGTATATACTAGTAATTATCTTACACACGATAAAAGATTCTAGTAAGTATCCATTTAGATACTTATATTATTGTTATCACTATATATTATCTTGCGAGCTGTAAGGCTCACTCTTGCTTTATTTCTTCATCACACAACAACAGTTAGGAAAGATGGCCAGACTCCAGCAGACCCAGCGCAAGCGTGTGGGAAGCGTCCCGCGTCTTCCCGTTGATGTTGTAGCTGCTATAGCTGCAGAGGTAGATCTATTGTAGATCAGACCATCTACTTTTGAGAATCAATTATGTATAATTATAACTTGTGGCAGATAATGGCAATTAACTGTAAATTTATCAAGTAATCATTTTGGGTTGTAATAACTTTTAAATTGTGGATTCAAAGACTTGTACATATTTAAATTTCATCTCTGAGACTATAACGGGTTGTGGTGTGTGTTAGTGTGGGGTCACAACATAAGGTTATTTATTATTAATTAAGTGAAGTGATATTGTGGAAAGAAAGACCGTGACAACCCGGATCCCCGACCCCGGATCTGGGGGTGTTACAGAAATGGTATCAGAGCTAAGCGTTATAAACCTCAGAGATGATGGGACGTTAAGATAATAAGTTCACTAAGATAATAAGAACTCTTGCCAAGTTCATAGTCGGGCTACCTAACGTAGCACTGACAGTTAAAACCCTTATGGGAACCCTTATAAATATCGTGATAGGAGCGTAGTTCGTTATCGTATATGGTAGCGGGACTCCGAACCCTGAAGTTGAGGAGCAACATGGCGATGATATTTTATTACTAATTGGAGATCGGATTGTGGATCCGATAGAGTGTCCTAATGCAGGACCGGATGATGTTGATATTGAGGATGTAGCGGTTGAGGATGTTGTCCTAGAAGGGATAGTTGTTGAGGAGGATCCCAAGGAGGATCCTGGCAAGATTGGATAAAGGACCACTGATGAATTGATGACCATGGTTAGGGCAACTCCCAGAGGTAGGATTGGCCGGTCACTACCAGAGGTTCGTTCAAGTTTGTAAAGATAGTAGCCCCTTTAACGTGGCTTACTCATAAGACTGAGAAGTTCGAATAGACAGAGAAATGCGAGAATAACTTTTAAGAACCGAAACAAAGGTTGGTGACGTTCCCTATGTTGGCATTGCCGGATGGAAAATGAGATTTTGTGATGTGTAGTGACGCTTCACATAAGGAATTAGGGTGCTTCATATACAGCACAGCAAAGTAATCGCGTACGCGTCAAGACAATTAAGGTAATATGAAATTCGATATCCCCGCTCATGAGCTTAGGCTCGTGGCAATAGTTTTACCCTAAAGATTGGAGGCACTACTTGTATGGAGAGAAGTGCGAGAATTACCTAAGCCATAAGTGCTTTAGTACATTTTCGCGTAGAAAGAGCTCAACATATGCCAGAGGAGGCAGTTAGAGCTAATCAAGAATAATGATTGGGAGATTCTTTATCATTCGAGGAAAGCCAATATGGTGGCTGATGCCCTTAGTAAAAAGGAGAGACTCAAGATGATAATGTCTTTTGGAGAGTTTATAAGAGATTTTGAGAAAATGGAAATAGAAGTGAAGGTAACCGGAGCCGGTACCGAAAAGCTGTTCGAGATTGCAATATAGCCCGAATTATTGGAAAAGAACATATTGTGCCAGTAAAAGTGATGAATGAAGGCAGAGAGCCAACAAATAGGTATGAGATTAATACCGAGAGAGATGATAAGGGAATAATGAGGTATTCCTATAGAATTTGGGTTCCAAAGGTTTAAGAGCTTAAAGATGAAATCTTAGATGAAAGCTAGTTTGAGGAATAAGAGTTAGAGCAAACCCTGAACGTGATAGTCAGGGAGGTTGCCACCAAGACAAAAGGAACCCATAACATGATGAAGTGGAAAATGAGGATTTAAATTATGTAAGATGACCCCAATTATGGGGAGTAGGAAGAAATATTTAGACTGAGGAAACAAAAGTCGAGTAAGGACAGGAGACCCGAGACGGTACTCCTATACGGCAATTCATGGACCTGTCTAAAAAGAACTTAGACTATTATCCCCAACCACCACCCTGAGGAGACAGTGCGGTGAGAAATTCTTTCAGGTTCTTTAAGTCGCTAAGCTCTTAGAGTTCCAAGGAACAAGCTGACCCAGTCGAGGCAAGGGCCTGGCTAAAGGAAATATAGGAATCATTTTAGATTCTAAATGATGGACGGATCACAAAAGACTATTTTTGTCACTTACCCTCCTAAGAGAGAGACCACCTGCTGGTGAAAGACCAAGAAAGGCACGGAGCCAGAGGATAGAATAAACTGATTTAAGTTCAGTCAATTGTTTTCGGGAAAGTAATTCCCAAGGTTATGGAGATAGTGTAAAAGCTTTGGAGCTAGAACAAAAGTGGACGAGTATGATGAATTATGAATCTAAGTTATAAAAGTTATCAAGATTCGTTCTGAGGACACGAATCCAGAATGACGGGATGTTTGAAATCAATGCTTATGTTGTGTTGGTTCATGAAATAATGATAAGAGAAAGGAAAATAAAAGGAAATTGAAGTGGAAAAGAATATAACAGCAATAGAGTTTGAGGAACGATAAGGGAGTTGGGTATGAGGAAACCCTAAGAACTCGTAGTAATAGAAATAGAAAAGTATGTGATCGTCAGGATAAGGGTGATTCACCATGAGTTAAATTGATGGTTGAAGGCATAAGAGTTATGTATATTTTATCCCCTTTAAGTTGGGAGGATTTGAGGAAAACTTGAGATAGTTCGAAGGTTAAATATGAGACGCGGATAGACTGAGGAGACAAGAAAGTAAGAAATTAAGAAAATTGGATGAAGGAAGTGACCTTCAAGAATGGGAAGTGTAAGACCGGTGGCTTGATACCCAGGAAGGGAGACGCCAGGTATGAAAGATATCCTAACATTGAGGTGACTGTTGAGATAAACAACAAAAGTAAATAAGGAATTATTAAGAAGAAGTTCATGTTGAACATGACCAATATCTTCCAGAACATCCATGTTATCATTACCAAATCAGGAAAGAAAAGCGGATGACCATTGTTATCTTTTGGAGGCCATATGGATTGACCTTAATTTGAATAAGAATGCTATTATGAAGTGAGGTATAGACTATCGAGATGGGGAATGTTGAATAAGATACCCTTATCAGGGATATATGACTTTATTTATCCATGGATGGATGCATGTACCTTTTCAAAGGTGGAATTAAGGATAGAACATCGGTAACTTAAAATGAATCCTAGGGGAATGCATAAAGGTTGGCATTTCACCCTTAATAGGGATAATATGAAATTTGACAGTATGAATTGGAAAGGATTAAGGTAATAATAACCTTTAAGAATCAGTGGAGAAATTTTTCAGAAGTATATAGACAATGGTTCTAGTATTAGTAAATGGTATTTTGATATGCCCTGTATCTAGGGAATACAGGAGGAACGATTGAAGGATAACCTTAGAGGTTTTACAGGGAGAAAGGTAATATTCGAAATTCTCAAGAATAGAAATGTTGATAAAGGAAATATGACGTAATTATGATGTTGCCAAGTGGGGCACGTGTTAAACCACGAGAAAGTATGGATCGAACCAGTAATGGTCGAAATTGTTCAGGGCAATTAGGGCCTAGGATAAAAGATGTTCTAAGTATGATTGAGAGTCAGTCGTGACAGTGATTAACCTCTAACGACTGAGGCAATAACTTATGGAAAAATGGTGATATTTTTTTTTACTCATCAGATTTTAAGGAATACATCTTCACAAAAGCAGTGATTGAAATAAGGTAGAGAATTTATTTGGAGGTGGTTAAAATGACATTGACTATAAGGAAATTTTAATATCAGGAAAGGCCAAAGAGGTGGCCGACACTTTAAAGGTAAGAGGATAATTATAGGCGCTTGTGCCAGAGGAATACAGTGATGATGGTTAAAACTGTGAAGGTTGTATTATGGTTTGGAAGATTGACATTCCTTCTGATGACTGTGCAATACCCAACCGTAATAGTAGTTGGTAAAAGTTTAATTCGTGTAATCGCCATGAACGGGCTATCTATCTTAGGAGGTCCTATCTTGGGATAATCCAGGACCATGTTTCCAAAAGGACTAGACGAACCTTTGAGTTAAGTCTTCTATTTAAGGCATATGATTAAGAATGGTATTAACCTGCTATCGTTGCTTTGATTGAAACTCTTCTGCAATTTTATCTGCTTCACGTCATGAATGTACGTCAGGATCAGGAGTGTTCTTCATGAATCAAGAACGGTGATCATGTTACCTCCTTAGAAGAATTCGATATGATATGAATGGACTCCGTATGGTTAGCTATTAAAACTTCATGGAAAACGAATGACTACAGTAGGTCAACGGTGGGCCATAGTAATGTAGGAATGATTCTGCGAGTAGTGAGATGATTACAACCGTGAGAGTTGTATTAGAATGGGTGTTGAGATTGAGTACCACTAATCGGGTCGTGGTAGTGTATAAGTTATCATTGATAGACTAATTAAGTAGAGTATCTACCTAGTGAATAATTATTCTTTCTTATCAATAAGAGAGTCGTATTATTATACGAGGAAGGTTGCGGTGCGAGCATAGAATTCTAGTAACGATGATGTATAGAATGAGATCCCAGATTCGATTTTCGATGTCGAGGGAGTTTCAAAGGTGATTGTGTATAAGCTCGATGAAGAGCATGGGTCCATAGAATGATGGACGGAATAGAAATATTTAGGCATGGGAAATACGATGCTATAATACTTGATGTTGATATAAATACTCATATGATTCGTTCTCCTATGACAAACCTCTATAGTTCAGAGGTAGGTTCCAAGCCGGATATTTTGTGGCAGTATATTTTTTTCATATATACAATTCTCTTCCATTCGTTCTTTTCTCTTCTTTTCATTTCATGTAAGCTGAGAAGAACAACCCTTCCAGAAGGGGAGGTATTGCCGAATGACTATCTATCTGTGTGATAGAAGCCGAGTAGGATACCAGCTATTGTTTAATTGCTTGTCAAGTACTAAAGGCTGGCCACCTTCTGTACTAACTATGCGATATAACAAGTGTTCATGATCATAGTGATCTCTCAACAAATTCCTTTACTTCTATTTGATTGATCAAATTTTGGAAAATAGAAACAACTGAAAAAGGAGTAATAAAGTGGTGGTAGTATGCGGAATGGGAACACATTCGTGATACTAAGGTTGACGTGGTTATTAAAAGGTTATAGAACGCTAACGAGCAAAAGTATAACCAGTATAATATTAGGAACGGAAGGTAGTAGCGATTACGAACTGGAAAAGAATGGGTATTAAGAAGCAAAAGTTCTAATGATAAAAGCTATAATGAGAGTCTGTGCAATAGACTTGAAAGAAATTGGAATGATCACTTAACACGGAGTGAGTTTTCTTACGACAATAGATCATATGTCAGTATTGAGATATCGCCTTATGAGATCCTTGAGGGAAGACAATATCGATCTCCCTTATGTTAGGATGAAGTTGTAGAGCGCAAGATGCTCGGACCCGCAGTAGTCCAAAGGACCAGGGATATAATAGATCTAATCAGAGGACGGCTGGTAGTAACCCAAGATGGACATAAGAAGTATGTTGATTTGACACAAAAGGATAAAGAGTACGAAATAGGGGACCTAGTAATGTTATAGGTATCCCTTGGAAAGGATTGATGAGATTCGGAAAGAAAGGAAAGCTAAGTCCACCAATTGTTGGACCCTTGGATATATTAAGACGTTTGGGAAGTTAGCATATAAGCTAGCCCTAACCCCGAATATGTAGCAAGTTCATAACGTGTTCCACGTATCAATGTTAAGGAAGTGTAATTCGGATGCCAGTCAAATAGGGGCATATGAGCGCATAGATATGCAACCCGACGTAACCTATATGGAGCAACCAGGAAGGGTTATAGAGTGAAAAGGAACAAGTGCTTAGGAGAAGGATTATCAAACTAGGCAGAGTTTGGTGGTAGAACCACAATGTGGAAAATTGACTCGAGAGTTAGAAAGTGTAATGCTAAGAAAGTATCCCCATTTGTTTTCTATCTGATTCCGGGACGGAATCCTTTTAAGGAGGGGAGACTGTAATAACCCCAATTTTTGAGAAATTTTGAAACCCTTATGAATAGTGTTTTTGCTGAACGAGAAAACTTTTCATGCCACGCTATGTAGGGGTTCTGTTATTGATCTTATGGGATATTATTAGTACTCTATGAAGTATATAAGTGTATGTAAAGATCGTCAGAATCCAATTCCGAACACTTTGGTTTTTCCCGGAAATCCACAAGATACGGAGAGAATTGAGTATGAGGTAACAGGATAAAAAGGATTTAAATTAAAGGATTATAATGGAGGATCATAAAAAGGAATATAATGTATTGAGAAAGGTTAAGGGAACCTAAGTAATAAGATCCCGGGTATGATCCTTCAAACGATAAACGAGAACGAAAGTTAAGCGAACCGTATAACAGATCAGCGGTCATTAGGCAAACGATTAGGAAGTTAATCAAAGGGATTAGTGGGAATGATGTCATCCAACCAATAGAAAGAGGACAAGGAAGGAAGGATGACATCATGTGGATGAGATAAGCATGACATGGGAAGGAGGAGGTGTGGTGGCTTTGTAACCACACAAATCCAAGGGCAAGAAGGTACTTTACTAAATCAAAAACAAAACCAAATCAACCAACCAAAAGATCAAGACAAGGCAAAACACAAAATTCTTCTTCTTCTTCATGAAGCTCTCGGGTTCTCCTCTTAAAAAATGGAAGTTCAAGCTCCTCCACTTATTATTTAGCAAGGTAATTATCTAAGCTTCCCCATGGATAGTTACATACTTCCTATAAGTTTAAGCTTCTAATTCCAAGCCAATCTTTTTCTATAAATCATCAAAGAAGATGGTGAATAGTGTTTTCAAGAACTAAAAATTGTGTTCTTGAAGTTTTGTTTAGATTAAGCTTGGTTAAGGGCTTTAAAGGTGATTCCAAGCCATCCTCTTGATTCTCCACTCTCCAAGGAAGGTATAAACTACAAACCCTAGCTTTAGTTTTGAGTAATTAGGATTGAATGTGTTTGATATAGCATATGTGAGGCATGATGCTTGATTGGTTGAAGTTTGGTTGAGTTTGTAGAGATTAGTTGGTTTTGTTGTATTGTTGGAGTTGTAAATCTTGGTAATTAGTTAAAGAACCTAAGTAAAGCTTTTAGTTCATGTGAGGAATAAGTATAAATGGTTAATATGGATTTGTTGGGGTGGTTATGATGTGATAAGGATGGATATTGGTTGTATGATTGATTTGGGGTTGATTTGTGGTTGGTATCGAGTGGTTTAAAAATGGGAAATCGCGTAAACATAGCCGTCGTAACGTCCGATTTTCTTTGGACTGTTTTTGTGCATAACATTAGGACCCGAGAACCCCCTGCTAAATTGTGACCACTGCCATGTTTAGATAGCTCATGTTACGAGCTTCGTTTTGATATGTAGTTCGTTCGATTCCGATTTACGGTTTAGGAGAAACGACCGTTTCAAGTAACGGCGTTTCACGAACGAAACTTTTTCCCTCGCCTTACTTTGAAATGTAGGTTAAAGACAAAAAAGGGTTAATTAATGCATGAAACATTTATGGTAAGTGTTTTAGGCAGTTGGTAAGTCACTCGCGAAGGAATCGCTTTAAAACTCGTAAAGGTTAAATTATTAAAAATGGTGGAGCCGAGGGTACCCGAGTGACTTAAGCGAATCAGTGAGCGCAAAACAAGCGTTAGAGTCTAAGTTAGTTAAAGTATAGAATTACAAGTGATTTTGGTTTAATTCCAACTTACTTGTTGTTTATAGGTTACCAGACTCGTCCCGAGCCATTCGTAACCCCCAGTCGCTCAGGCAAGTATTCTATCCGTTATACTGTTGTTGTGATGAATACACTTGTATATGCATTATCTTGCGATAGATGCATGTTGGTTATTTAGCAAATTCTTGCGATATATTGTAGCATGTGATATGGTACATATGCATGCATGTTTTATATTCTTGAGATATATATCTGTTGGTTTATTCGATAATACCTATGCTAGAGGATAGTTGTATCTTGCATATACCCTTAGTATAGGGACTCAAAGGTGAAAATATTTTCTAAAACCGGGAGTCGAGGATCCCGAGTAGATTTTATATATATGGATTTGGATATTTATTTATATATATATTTATATATATATATATGGTTATAGTTTTCCAAACTATTAATCGAATAAGATTTATTCGATAACTTTAAACTCTATTTTATACTTGAATATTATTTCGAATATTATTCGAGGACTTATGACTCCTTTATATTATTATGAATATTATTTAAATATTCATTTGAGGATCTATGACTCCGATTATGTACTGAATTATATTCTTTATTTTATTAAAGAATAAGGTGTTAATAATCAAACTTATTTTCGATTATTCAACTAAAGATAATACTTTCATATAAGTATATCTTTGGTTATTTAATGTTTATTTCAAGTATAAGCTTTAATACTTCTACTTCAAGTATTTTTATAAAGATTATTCTTTATGGGAATATTATTTAAATAATAATATTCAGTCATTTTCTAAAATATTCTGGGGACTGATTTACTTCATTAAATCAGCCTTACTCCAAACACTCTTTAAAGTGTTTTCGAGTCTTCAAAATGATTTTTAAAAGTCAGAGCGGATCCCAAAAAACTCATTTTTATATTTAAGATCTTCCTTTTAAGGGGATTTAAATACTCGCTCAAAACCTGGGGAATCCGGCTCTGTGGTGTATTTTATATTCGCAACAAGGTTGCAGATTTGGTAAATGAATTGATTACTTGCCCAACGTTCGGGAAGTAAGCCCCTCTCATTGAGTCGGCATAAGCGACAGGCCGGGGTACGGTCTATTATTGTGTAAGTGGCTCAGTGGGAGTCCATCAAATGCATAAGTGGCTGAGTGGCAGTCCAGCATAGGTCTTAATTATGACCAGGGTGATGACCAGTGGGGAATTCGTCCATCTACTAGTAGAAAAGGTTACTTATTGGTATCTTTGCCTGATCAACGAGATATCGGGTTTATGCCAAAATTCTTTTCGTTTCCAAAATTCATTGGATGTTTCAAACTCTGTTCATACTTTACATAACAGAGGTTCCAGGAAATGTTTAAGAGATATATATATGTGGATATATATATATCGGGACTAAATAAAGTATCTCGTAACTTTATTTCATTCAATAATATTTCAAAGATTGAATCTATTCAAATCTTGTCTTGTAGTCTCATCTATGTGATGAACTTTTGAAACTGGTTATAACTTGAACGGTGGTAGTTCAAGTAGTATTGGGAAAGATATAAGTATATTGGGGTATTTGGTAACCTCATCTTTTAAACTTATATCTAATTAATAATTGTCTTATGAATGACAAAGATTTTCAGAAAAACGTTGAGACAAGGTTAGATATATGAGATCACCTTGCAACGATATTTTTATACAGTTATACACTGGGATTTTGTGTATATTATGCATGGAAGAGGACTTCCAATATTTTGAAAAGTATATATGTATATATACTGAATATTTTGCGACTTCATCGCATTAAGATATCAAACTTGGTTCATTTCTTTTGACCAAGACTTTCATGAGTACTATGAGAAGGCTCATATACTAGTAAGTATATACTAGTAATTATCTTACACACGATAAAAGATTCTAGTAAGTATCCATTTAGATACTTATATTATTGTTATCACTATATATTATCTTGCGAGCTGTAAGGCTCACTCTTGCTTTATTTCTTCATCACACAACAACAGTTAGGAAAGATGGCCAGACTCCAGCAGACCCAGCGCAAGCGTGTGGGAAGCGTCCCGCGTCTTCCCGTTGATGTTGTAGCTGCTATAGCTGCAGAGGTAGATCTATTGTAGATCAGACCATCTACTTTTGAGAATCAATTATGTATAATTATAACTTGTGGCAGATAATGGCAATTAACTGTAAATTTATCAAGTAATCATTTTGGGTTGTAATAACTTTTAAATTGTGGATTCAAAGACTTGTACATATTTAAATTTCATCTCTGAGACTATAACGGGTTGTGGTGTGTGTTAGTGTGGGGTCACAGCATAAGGTTATTTATTATTAATTAAGTGAAGTGATATTGTGGAAAGAAAGACCGTGACAACCCGGATCCCCGACCCCGGATCTGGGGGTGTTACATAGTTCCTGTCATCACAACTTCTCCACCAATTCAAGTCAAAGGAAAGCTAGATGGCATTGATCTAATCCAGATAGCAGCAGCTGAATTGCAAGTCAAAGAGCAAAGGAAGAAGATTGATGAAAAGATGCAACTAATATTTGGTTCTACAACTTCTCAATCACAATCTGTGAAGCATAGCACAAAAGTGGAATCAATTATTATGGAACTCAAGCCAGTAGGGAGGCATAAGGATGGAGAAACTTCTTCCAAAGATCTGCAACCTATGGTTCTCAAGCCCAACAACAGATCCAATAAGGACTCTACAAAGAATCCTCTAAAAGAGGTGGATTTTCCTCCTCCAAAAGCAGATGAGGACAAGCTTTTAGGAAGAAGTATTGCATATCTCAAAGAGACCATGGATGAGGCTGTAAGGAGAAACATGGCTATTATTTTCAGAGAGGGAAAGAGCATATGTGTGATGCAAGGACATCCCAAATTCTCAATAGCCAAGTAGGAAGAAACCAAAAGGTTGAAGGAAGAAGCCAAACAGCTAAAGGCTGACAAAAGAGCACAAGCAAAGCTTGAAAAACAGCTAGAGTCAAGTCAGGCTGAAGATCAGAAAGTAATTGAAGACAAAGGTGAAGATGAAGCTATGGGGACATGGTTGGTACTGAGATGGAGGAAAGAAGTAAGGAAGAATGGCAGAAAGGGAAAAGAAAGAAGGTCAATGCAAAGAGAAAGAAGGTAGATAAGACTGAAGAAACCCAATCAATATCCAAACCACTACCCTCCATTCTTGAACCCATTGTACCTGACCCCTTCATGAACATTCATAGTGAAACAATCATTCCCAAGGAGGAACCAATTGATTGGGACACCATCAAATTGCCCACCTTCCAAACCTCTTCTCCATCATCAAAGAAGCAGAAAAGAAGAATCAAATCAACACCCTCTAAAGCCTCAATCAAATTCACACAGAAGCCTAAGTCCAAACCTCAAAACTCTAAAGATGATTATGTTCACATCTGTGACATAAAAGAATTTTCAGACATTGAACTCTATCTGGATGAGCTGGAGGATGTAAGGGGAATAGCTGCCTACAGACAGCTACCAGAAAGACTAGTGTTCAAATACAAAGGAGCTGGGGAAAGAACATGGCCTCTTCACAGAATTCTGAATGAAGGCTACACTACCTTGATTAGAGTCTACTCAGCCATACATAAGGATTCTGGCTTTACCAGAACTGCCAGGACTGAGATTCTCAACAAGATTGCCAACATAAGGAAAACTTGGAGGGAGCCCAATGCTTTGCCTAGAACTTTACTCATTCAAGAGAGAGGTATTACAATTCACAAATCACCTCATTGGTTGATGGAGTTTAGAGACAACAAAGGAGTCATAAGATTTTTCAGAATTGAAGATCAGCTAAAGATTTCCAGTAATGAAACTCTCAAGGATATGCAATCTAAGTTAGATATCAATGAAGAAGATGAAGCTGAATTCTACAGACAACTTCAACTTCAAATGGAGGAAAATGACAGGAGGCTAGGAAGGAAAACCAGGGATCAAAGGAAAAGAAAGTAATTTGCTCAAGCTAAAGGAGCACCCTTGGAAACAATGTATTTCTTCAATTTCATCTCAGCATATACACTTTTGCAGCACTTTTGAATTTCTGCTTAGTTACAGTTTATATATTTGTTAAGTATTTTGTTATCATCAAGCTAAACCCAAATTTATGCCTACAGTTCTAGTAGACATAAATAGGGGGAGATTGTTAGGAATATGTGTATTAGTTTGATGATAAGTTCAGCAAAATACTTAAGTAGAAATCTAGTGTTTGTAGCCTCAACGGATAAGACCATCTTGGCTATCCGTTGAAGGAGTAGCCTTACTTAGCAATAAGTTTGGTATAGTAGCACATCTCACTCTCTGGTTTTAAGCTGTAATTCTTAGATGTTGTTAGGAGATAATCAGTCATGTTGACTACTAATGGATGTACAAGTAGGAGGGCTAATTGTAAATATTTCATGCCTTGTAATTTCGTATAAGTGAAGAAGTATCAACTGATATTGAAGATCTTCAACGGATAAGAAACTAAGCTTCAACGGATGTCTCTAACGCTTCAACGGATAAGTGCTTCAATGGATAAGTGCTTCAACGGATAAGTGCTTCAACGGATAAAGCTTCAACTGCTAGAGCATCAACGGATAAAGCCATCAATGGATGAAAGCTTCAACGGATGCACTGCTAGAGCATCAACGGATAAAGCCATCAACGGATGAAAGCTTCAACGGATGCTCAGTCTCATAGCAGTTGAAAGTGACAGTTAATAAAGCTGACAGAGGCACATGGATTGACAGAGATGTGGTAGCCTATTTCAGGAACAGCAGAAAAAGCAGCCGTTTTTAGTCTGGTTCAAAATGGAAAGTCAACAGACAATTCCATATTACACTGGATAAAAATGGAACAGAAACAAGTGGAGAACTATTGTCTTATTGTACTTTATCTTTGTCTTCACTTATAAACTTGGGATATATAAACCAAGTAGTAGCTAGTAATTAGACATGAATTTTTCCCTGAGCTATTTAGAAATATCAAGAGAGAAAATCATCTAGTTTGTACTAGGAATCAGCTGTGATTTAATTTTGAATCACAGATTTTCTGAAATAACACATTTCTGGTGGAACAACAAATCCACCAGAAAAGTTTTTAAGTTCTTTGTGTTCATTACATTTGTGTTTGAATATATATCTGTCTGCATCAGCTCCAAGCAATTCACACACATTTGATCACTCAAACACTTAGTCTTACAAACTGCTCAAAACTTGAAAAAGTTTTGAGATTTACATTCAACCCCCCTTCTGTAAATCTCATTGTTAGTCCACTGGGAATAACATGAGAAGACTCAAGACACACAACAAGCTCAGATTGATGATATTCTGAAAAATCAAGCTTCTCAGCAATCTCAACTTACTGAAATCCAAGCCTCAGTGGAATTGCTTGTCTCTCTTCTACTACCTGCTGATGCCAAAAAGAGGGAGAAAGTAATTAAGTCCAAATGCAAGACTGACAAGACACTGAAAGGGAAGGATAATGAAAAGGATGATCAAGGAAGCTCTGGAATGGGTAGAGGTCATAGTCAAGGTAGAGGTTTCACATCAAGAAAAGATGAAATCACAAGTCACAGGACAAGTTCTGATACTGGGAAAAGAATTAGTTCTGCTACTGGTAAAAGGATAAGTTCTGATGAACTTTTAGATCTTGATGAAGAAATGTCAAGACAGTTATTTCTTCAGGAAAATCCAGGAATGGACTTGGAGAGTTTAATGGAAGAAGAAGCCAGACTTAAATCAGAAAAAGCCATATCTAAATCTGAAGCTTCTGGTAAAAAGACACTTCGAAAACTCAAAGGCATTGTGATAAAAGAAAGGACAAATGCTGAAGCAACATTGGCTAAATCACAACCGCAGATAGATCCAAGATCCAAGGGTAAAGAAAAGGTTGGTGAACCTATCAAGTTTTATGTGCCTCCTGAGAATGAAGAAATTACTGATTAAAAGGATGATCTTGCTCTGACTTCAAGAAAAGTTCTTAAAACAACCTCTGACATGGCTCAAGTTGTTCAGAGTCAAGATAAAGTAAGTTCTGATATTTCAATGAAGCAAGTAACCTCTGACACAGCTCAAGTTAACTTGTTCAGACTCAACCTTTGAAGACTGCTGCAAGTGGTTTTGAAGCAAGAGTAGTTACTGGAAAGGAAGCAAGAGATAAAACTGGATTGGGAAGTGCTGATGAAAGAAGAATACAGAACACTACCAATGATCCAACTTCCTTGAGTGAACCAGGTATTGGAGCAACTCCTGAGAGATTGAATCAACTAGAATCTGTACAAATGGTTTACCATACCTACTTGAAAGAACACATCTTGTTGTACTTCATGACAGATGGTAGGGTTTATTATATAAGGCGAAATGCCATTCCACTGAAGTATTTTGAAGAACTGGAGCATGTACTATTCTTACTTCAAGTGGATGACAGATTGACAGGAAGTACTGCAAACTATTTGAAGGATCAGATTCAGAGACAGAAAAGGTTTTATTCTGTTAAGTCTGACAACACATATGTTCCAAAGTACAGAGATCACAAGGATGATATAGTTGAAATGAAGCCCAACACTGCTAAAATTATAACTACCTTTCTAGTTACAGGGCTGTGGAATTCAATCTTGAGTCTAATAAAGCTTATTTGATCAGACTGGACCAGGATATAAGAAAAGCAAAGATTAATGATCTCAGGGCTGCAATCTTTCAAATTGGTGAAGATACTGCAGAGCTTAATGATGCTAAAAGGAGGATGATTGATGAACTTAGATATGCTGAGAGATGTTTGTTGAAGAACTATCTCAGAACAACTCCTGACATCAGAGAGATCAGAAGATGAAGCCAAGTCAAGATCTACAACTGATTAAATTCTGATATTTGTACAGACTGAAGTTGTTATCAGAAGTTAAATGTTGGTAAAGCTTTAAGGACTGTAAGTTGTAGTTATCTAGTATAATTCTCATGCATTTGTACTTAATGTTTTTGACATCATCAAATATCTGTTAAACTTGTATATTATGCTAATTTACAAGTTGGGGGAGATTGTTAGATATATTTGATAATGTCATGGCTAATATGATTTATGTTTAGTTTTCAGATCTTACTTAACAGGACAAATCAGTACTTAACAGGGAATCAGTACTTATACTAGAAGTCAGGACTTAAGGATATCAGTACTTATATTATCAGGAGATAATCATCAGAAGATGGATATCAGAACTTAAGTGCTGAAGGACGTTCAGATAAGGACAGTAGCTGATTAAAGGAAAGAAGATCAAGATAAACATAAGAAGAGATATGCATGAAGAAGGAATTCTATGAAGAATAGAATACTTGGAAGAAAAGATATCTGATTGATATATTTTAGGAAGCAGAATTATATTCCATATCAATTAGCGATTATCTTGTAACTGTGTAGTATATAAACACACACATAGGGTTTCCACTATAAGTGTTATCATATTCGAGAAGATTATTCATTGTAACCCTAGCAGCTCTCGTGATATTTGTTCATCACTGAGAGGTAACAGTTCCATACTGTAACACAGTTTATTGTTTCAATAAAGTTTGTTTTCTGTTACTTGAAATATTAAAAGTTCGATTTGATTGTATTTTACACTGTATTCACCCCCTCTACAGTGTGTGTGACCTAACATATATCTTAATATCCGTATGGTTAGATCGTCGAAGAAATCATTTTAAAAATTTATCTAGTAAGTCGGGAACGAGTCTCGTTGTCTGGAGTTGTACTTTTACTATAATTTTCAAATCCTGACATGCAAGATGAATTTGAATTTTTTTAATAATGTTTTAATATGACAAAAATTGATATATATTAACATCCGTACGGTTGGATCGTCAAAGAAATCATTTAAAAAAGATATCTATTAAATCGGGAACGAGTCTCGTTGTTTGGAGTGTACTTTTACTAGATTTTTCTAATCCTGACATGCGAGATGAATTTGAAATTTTTTAATATTTTTTCCTATGACTAATATTCATATATCTCAATATCCGTACGGTTGGATCATCGAAGAAATCAGTTTAAAAATTTATCTAGTAAATCGGGAAAGAGTCTTGTTGTATGAAGTTATACTTTTACTAAATTTTTCTGATCCTGACATGCAAGATGAATTTGAATTTTTTTAAAAAAAATCATATGACTAAAATTGATATATCTTAGCATCCGTATGGTTGGATCGTCAAAAAATCCATTTTAAAAATTTATCTAGTAAATCGGGAACGAGTCTCGTTGTTTGGAGTGTTCTTTTACTCGATTTTTCTAATCTTGACATGCAAGATGAAGAAATTTTTTAATAATTTTATCCTATTACTATAATTGATATGTCTTAACATCCATATGGTTGGATCGTCGAAAAAATTATTTTAAAAATTTATCTAGTAAATGGGGAACGAGTCTCGTTATCTTGATTTGTACTTTTACTATATTTTTCAAATCCTCACATGCAAGATAATTTTGAATTTTTTTAATGATTTTTTCATATGACTAAAATTAATATATATTAAAATCCGTACGGTTGGATCGTCAAAGAAATCATTTTAAAATTTTATCTAGTAAATCGGGAACGAGTCTCGTTGTTTGGAGTGTCCTTTTACTAGATTTTTCTAATCCTGACATGCTAGATTAATTTGAAGTTTTTTAATATTTTTTTTCCAATGATAGATTTTAATATCTGTACGGTTGGATCATCGAAGAAATCATTTTAAAAATTTATCTACTAAATCGGGAACGAGTCTCGTTGTCTAGAGTTGTACTTTTACTAGATTTCTCAAATCCACACATGCAAGATGAATTTGAATTTTTTAAAATTTTTTCATATGACTAAAATTGATATATATTATCATCCGTACGGTTGGATTGTCGAAGAAATCATTTTAAAAATTTATCTAGTAAATCGGGAACGAGTCTCGTTGTGTAGAGTTATACTTTTTCTAGATTTTTCTAATCCTGACATGTAAGATGAATTTTAAATTTTTTAATAATTTTTTCCTATGATTAAAATTGATATATCTTAACATCCATATTGTTAGATCGAACAAATCATTTTAAAAATTTATCCAGTAAATCGGGAACGAGTCTCGTTGTCTGGAGTTGTAATTGTGCTAGATTTTTCAAATCCTAACATGCAAGATGAATTTTAATTTTTTTAACAATTTTTTCATATGACTAAAATTGATATATATTACCATCTGTACGGTTGGATCATCAAAGAAATCATTCAAAAAATTTATCTAGTAAATCAGGAACGAGTCCCGTTGTTTGGAGTGTCCTTTTACTAGATTTTTCTAATCGTCAAATGCTAGATGAATTTGAAATTTTTTGAATATTTTTTCCTATAAATAAAATTGATATATCTTAATATCTGTACGGTTGGATCATCGAAGAAATCATTTTAAAAACTATCTAGTAAATTGGGAACGAGTCTCGTTGTTTGGAGTTGTACTTTTTCTAGATTTTTCTAATCCAGACATGAAAGATGAATTTGAAATTTTTTAATATATTTTTCCTATGACTAAAATTGAGATATCTTAACATTCGTATGGTTGGATCGTCGAAGAAATCATTTTAAAAATTTATCTAGTAAATCGGGAATGAGTCTCATTGTCTAGAGTTGTACTTTAACTAGATTTTTCAAATCCTGACATGCAAGATGAATTTGAATTTTTTTAATAATTTTTTCATATGACTAAAATTGATATATATTAAAATCAGTATGGTTGGATCGTCAAAGAAATCATTTAAAAAATTTATCTAGTAAATCGGGAACGAGTCTCGTTGTTTGGAGTGTTCTTTTACTAGATTTTTCTAATCCACACATGCTAGATGAATTTGAAATTTTTTAATATATTTTTCCTATGAATAAAATTCATATATATTAATATCCGCACGGTTAGATCATCGAAGAAATCATTTTAAAAATTTATCTAGTAAATCGGGAATGAGTCTCGTTGTATGGAGTTGTACTTTTGCTACATTTTTCTCATCCTGACATGCTAGATGAATTTGAAATTTTTTAATATTTTTTTCGTATGACTAAAATTTATATATCTTAATATCCGTAGGGTTGAATCATTGAAAAATCATTTTTAAAATTTATTTAGTAATTCGGGAACGAGTCTCGTTGTCTGGAGTTGTACTTTTTCTACATATTTCTAATCCTGACATGCAAGATGAATTTGAAATTTTTTTAATAAGTTTTTCCTATTACTATAATTGATATATCTTGACATCCAAATGATTGGATCGTCAAAAAAATTATTTTAAAAATTTATCTAGTAAATCGGGAACGAGTCTCGTTGTCTTGATTTGTACTTTTACTATATTTTTCAAATCCTCACATGCAAGATAATTTTGAATTTTTTTAATAATTTTTTCATATAACTAAAATTAATATATATTAAAATCCGTACGGTTGGATCGTCAAAGAAATCATTTTAAAATTTTATCTAGTAAATCGGGAACGAGTCTCGTTATTTGGAGTGTCCTTTTCCTAGATTTTTCTAATCCTGACATGCTAGATTAATTTGAAGTTTTTTAATATTTTTTATCCCATTGATAGATTTTAATATCTGTACGGTTGGATCATCGAAGAAATCATTTTAAAAATTTATCTACTAAACCGGGAACGAGTCTCGTTGTCTGGAGTTGTACTTTTACTAGATTTCTCAAATCCACACTTGCAAGATGAATTTGAATTTTTTAAAAAATTTTCATATGACTAAAATTAATATATATTATCATCCGTACGGTTGGATCGTCGAAGAAATCATTTTAAAAATTTATCTAGTAAATCGGGAACGAGTCTCGTTGTGTGGAGTTATACTTTTTCTAGATTTTTCTAATCCTGACATGTAAGATGAATTTGAAATTTTTTAATAATTTTTTCCTATGACTAAAATTGATATATCTTAACATCCATACGGTTAGATTGAAGAAATCATTTTAAAAATTTATCTAGTAAATCGGGAATAAGTCTCGTTGTCAGGAGTTGTAATTCTGCTAGATTTTTCAAATCCTAACATGCAAGATGAATTTTAATTTTTTTTAACAAATTTTTATATGACTAAAATTGATATATATTACCATCTGTACGGTTGGATCATCAAAGAAATCATTTTAAAAATTTATCTAGTAAATCAGGAAAGAGTCCCGTTGTTTGGAGTGTCCTTTTACTAGATTTTTCTAATCGTGAAATGCTAGATGAATTTGAAATTTTTTAATATTTTTTCCTATGAATAAAATTGATATATCTTAATATCCGTACAGTTGGATCATCGAAGAAATCATTTTAAAAATTATCTAGTAAATTGGGAACGAGTCTCGTTGTTTGGAGTTGTACTTTTACTAGATTTTTCTAATCCAGACATGCAAGATGAATTTGAAATTTTTTAATATATTTTTCCTATGACTAAAATTGAGATATCTTAACATTCGTATGGTTGGATCGTCGAAGAAATCATTTTAAAAATTTATCTAGTAAATCGGGAATGAATCTCATTGTCTAGAGTTGTACTTTAACTAGATTTTTCAAATCCTGACATGCAAGATGAATTTGAATTTTTTTAATAATTTTTTCATATGACTAAAATTGATATATATTAAAATCAGTATGGTTGGATCGTCAAAGAAATCATTTAAAAAATTTATCTAGTAAATCGGGAACGAGTCTCGTTGTTTGGAGTGTTCTTTTACTAGATTTTTCTAATCCACACATGCTAGATGAATTTGAAATTTTTTAATATATTTTTCCTATGAATAAAATTCATATATATTAATATCCGCACGGTTAGATCATCGAAGAAATCATTTTAAAAATTTATCTAGTAAATCGGGAATGAGTCTCGTTGTATGGAGTTGTACTTTTGCTACATTTTTCTCATCCTGACATGCTAGATGAATTTGAAATTTTTTAATATTTTTTTCCTATGACTAAAATTTATATATCTTAATATCCGTAGGGTTGAATCATTGAAAAATCATTTTTAAAATTTATTTAGTAATTCGGGAACGAGTCTCGTTGTCTGGAGTTGTACTTTTTCTACATATTTCTAATCCTGACATGCAAGATGAATTTGAAATTTTTTTAATAAGTTTTTCCTATTACTATAATTGATATATCTTGACATCCAAATGATTGGATCGTCAAAAAAATTATTTTAAAAATTTATCTAGTAAATCGGGAACGAGTCTCGTTGTCTTGATTTGTACTTTTACTATATTTTTCAAATCCTCACATGCAAGATAATTTTGAATTTTTTTAATAATTTTTTCATATAACTAAAATTAATATATATTAAAATCCGTACGGTTGGATCGTCAAAGAAATCATTTTAAAATTTTATCTAGTAAATCGGGAACGAGTCTCGTTGTTTGGAGTGTCCTTTTCCTAGATTTTTCTAATCCTGACATGCTAGATTAATTTGAAGTTTTTTAATATTTTTTATCCCATTGATAGATTTTAATATCTGTATGGTTGGATCATCGAAGAAATCATTTTAAAAATTTATCTACTAAACCGGGAACGAGTCTCGTTGTCTGGAGTTGTACTTTTACTAGATTTCTCAAATCCACACTTGCAAGATGAATTTGAATTTTTTAAAAAAATTTCATATGACTAAAATTAATATATATTATCATCCGTACGGTTGGATCGTCGAAGAAATCATTTTAAAAATTTATCTAGTAAATCGGGAACGAGTCTCGTTGTTTGGAGTTATACTTTTTCTAGATTTTTCTAATCCTGACATGTAAGATGAATTTGAAATTTTTTAATAATTTTTTCCTATGACTAAAATTGATATATCTTAACATCCATACGGTTAGATTGAAGAAATCATTTTAAAAATTTATCTAGTAAATCGGGAATAAGTCTCGTTGTCAGGAGTTGTAATTCTGCTAGATTTTTCAAATCCTAACATGCAAGATGAATTTTAATTTTTTTTAACAAATTTTTATATGACTAAAATTGATATATATTACCATCTGTACGGTTGGATCATCAAAGAAATCATTTTAAAAATTTATCTAGTAAATCAGGAAAGAGTCCCGTTGTTTGGAGTGTCCTTTTACTAGATTTTTCTAATCGTGAAATGCTAGATGAATTTGAAATTTTTTAATATTTTTTCCTATGAATAAAATTGATATATCTTAATATCCGTACAGTTGGATCATCGAAGAAATCATTTTAAAAATTATCTAGTAAATTGGGAACGAGTCTCGTTGTTTGGAGTTGTACTTTTACTAGATTTTTCTAATCCAGACATGCAAGATGAATTTGAAATTTTTTAATATATTTTTCCTATGACTAAAATTGATATATCTTAACATTCGTATGGTTGGATCATCGAAGAAATTATTTTAAAAATTTATCTAGTAAATCGGGAATGAGTCTCATTGTCTAGAGTTGTACTTTAACTAGATTTTTCAAATCCTGACATGCAAGATGAATTTGAATTTTTTTAATAATTTTTTCATATGACTAAAATTGATATATATTAAAATCAGTATGGTTGGATCATCAAAGAAATCATTTAAAAAATTTATCTAGTAAATCGGGAACGAGCCTCGTTGTTTGGAGTGTTCTTTTACTAGATTTTTCTAATCCAGACATGCTAGATGAATTTGAAATTTTTTAATATATTTTTCCTATGACTAAAATTCATATATATTAATATCCGCACGGTTAGATCGTCGAAGAAATCATTTTAAAAATTTATCTAGTAAATCGGGAAGGAGTCTCGTTGTTTGGAGTTGTACTTTTACTACATTTTTCTCATCCTGACATGCTAGATGAATTTGAAATTTTTTAATATTTTTTTCCTATGACTAAAATTTATATATCTTAATATCCATAGGGTTGAATCGTTGAAAAATCATTTTAAAAATTTATTTAGTAATTCGGGAACGAGTCTCGTTGTCTGGAGTTGTACTTTTACTAGATATTTCTAATCCTCACATGCAAGATGAATTTGAAACTTTATAATAATTTTTTCCAATGACTAAAATTGATATATCTTAACATCCGTATGGTTGGACCATCAATGAAATAATTTAAAAAATTTATCGAGTAAATCGGAAACGAGTCTTGTTGTCTGGAGTTGTACTTTCAATAGATTTTTCATATCCTGATAGGCAAGATGAATTTGAATTTTTTTTAAAAAAAATTCATATGACTAAAATTGATATATATTAACAACCATACGGTTGGATCATCAAATAAATCATTTTAAAAATTTATCTAGTAAATCGGGAACGAGTCTCGTTGTTTGGAGTGTCCTTTTACTAGATTTTTCTAATCCTGACATGCAAGATGTATTTGAAATTTTTTAATTTTTTTTCCTATGACTAAAATTGATATATCTTAATATTCGTAGGATTGGATTGTGGAGGAAATCATTTTAAAAATTTATCTAGTAAATCGGGAACAAGTCTCGTTGTTTGGAGTTGTACTTTTACTAGATTTTTTAAATTTTATAATAATTTTTTCCAATGACTAAAATTGATATATCTTAACATTCGTATGGTTTGATCATCGAAGAAATCATTTTAAAAATTTATCTAGTAAATCGGGAATGAGTCTCGTTGTCTCGAGTTGTACTTTTAATAGATTTTTCAAATCCTGACAAGCAAGATGAATTTGAATTTTTAAATAATTTTTTCATATGACTAAAATTGATATATATTATCATCCGTATGGTTAGATCATCAAATAAATCATTTTAAAAATTTATCTAGTAAATCGGGAACGAGTCTCGTTATTTGGAGTGTCCTTTTACTAGATTTTTCTAATCCTGACATGCTAGATGTATTTGAATTTTTTTTAATTTTTTTCCTATGACTAAAATTAATAAATCTTAATATCCGTAGGGTTGGATCGTCGAAGAAATCATTTTAAAAATTTATCTAGTAAATAGGGAACTAGTCTCGTTGTTTGGAGTTGTACTTTTACTAGAGTTTTCTAATCCTGACATGCAAGACGAATTTGAGTTTTTTTAATTATTTTTTCAAATGACTAAGATTGATATATCTTAACATCCGTCCGGTTGGATCGTCAAAAAAACCATTTTAAAAATTTATCTAGTAAATCGGAAACGAGACTCGTTGTTTGGAGTCTCATTTTACTAGATTTTTCTAATCCAGACATGCTAGATTAATTTGAAATTTTTTAATATTTTTTTCCTATGACCAAAATTGATATATCTTAATATTCGTAGGGTTGGATCATTGAAAAAATAATTTTAAAAATTTATCTAGTAAATCGAGAACGAGTCTCGATGTCTGGAGTTGTACTTTTACTAGATTTTTCTAATCCTGACGTGCAAGATGAATTTGAAATTTTATAATAATTTTTTCCAATAACTGAAATTGATATATGTTAACATCCGTATGGTTGGTTCGTCGAAGAAATCATTTTAAAAACTTATCTAGTAAATCGGGAACGAGTCTCGTTGTCTGTAGTTTTTCTTTTAAAAGATTTTTCAAATCCTGATAGGCAAGATTAATTTGAATTTTTTTAATAATTTTTTCATATGACTAAAATTGATATATCTTAACATCCATAAGGTTGGATCGTTTAAGAAATCATTTTAAAAATTTATCTAGTAAATAGAGAACGAGTCTCGTTGTGTGGAATTGTACTTTTACTGCATTTTTCTAATCCTAACATGCAGGATGAATTTGAATTTTTCTAATAATTTTTTCCTATGACTAAAATTAATATATCTTAACATCCATAAAGTTGGATCGTCTAAGAAATCATTTTAAAAATTTACGTAGTAAATAGGGAATGAGACTCGTTGTGTGGAATTATATTTTTACTACATTTTTCTAATCCTAACATGCAAGATGAATTTGAATTTTTTTAATATTTTTTTCCTATGACTAAAATTAATATATCTTAATATCCGTATGGTTGGATAGTCCAAGAAATTATTTTAAAAATTTATCTAGTAAATCAGGAACGAGTCTCGTTGCCTGGATTTGTACTTTTACTAGATTTTTCAAATCCTCACATGCAAGATTAATTTGAATTTTTTTAATAATTTTTTCATATGACTAAAATTGATATATCTTAATATCTGTAAGGTTGGATCGTCAAAGAAATCATTTTAAAATTTTATCTAGTAAATCGGGAATGATTCTCATTGTTTGGAGTGTCCTTTTACTAGATTTTTTAAACCTGACATGCTAGATAAATTTGAAATTTTTTAATATTTTTTTACTATGACTAAAATTGATATATCTTAATATCCGTACGGTTGGATCATCGAAAAAATCATTTTAAAAATTTATCTAATAAATCGGGAACGAGTCTCATTGTCTGGAGTTGTACTTTTACTACATTTTTCAAATCCTGACATGCAAGATGAATTTGAATTTTTTTAACAATTTTTTCATATGACTAAAATTGATATATATTACCATCCGTACGGTTAGATCGTCAAATAAATCATTTTAAAAATTTATCTAGTAAATCTGGAACGAGTCTCGTTATTTGGTGTGTCATTTTACTAAATTTTTCTAATCCTGACATGCTAGATGTATTTTAATTTTTTTTAATTTTTTTTCCTATGACTGAAATTGATATATCTTAATATCCGTAGGGTTGGATCATCGAAAAAATCATTTTAAAAATTATCTAGTAAATCGGGAACTAATCTCGTTGTTTGGAGTTGTACTTTTACTAGAGTTTTCTAATCCTAACATGCAAGACGGATTTGAGTTTTTTTAATAATTTTTTTCAAATGACTAAAATTTATATATCTTAACATCCTGTTATTCCTAGTGAACTAATAATGAGATTTACAGAAGGGGGGTTGAATGTAAATCTCAAAACTTTCTCAAGTTTTGAGCAGTTTCAAAGGCTGTGTGTTTAAGATAAACAAGTGTGTGAATTGCTTTAAGCTAATACAGACAGATATATATTCAAGCACAAAAGTACAGAACACAACAGACCTTAAAAACTTTTCTGGTGGATTTGTTGTTCCACCAGAGATGGTATTTCAGAAAATCTGTGATTCAAGAAGTTGATCACAGCTGCATCCTAGTACAAACTAGATAATTTTTCTCAAGATTTTTCTAAACAGCTCTGGAAAAATTCTATTCTAATTACTAGCTGCTACTTGGTTTATATAACACCAAGTTTACAAGTGAAGAAAAAGATGAAAAGTATAATAATAAAATAAGTTCTCCACTTGTTTCTTCTCCATTTTACTCCAGTGCATTG
Organism: Apium graveolens; assembly: GCF_009905375.1. Taxonomy (NCBI): domain Eukaryota; kingdom Viridiplantae; phylum Streptophyta; class Magnoliopsida; order Apiales; family Apiaceae; genus Apium; species Apium graveolens. The sequence goes on along the minus strand of NW_027418318.1, from coordinate 1,167 downwards.
TTGACTATTGCCTCTTTATACTAGAGTAGAACGGCTGCTTTTTCTGATATTTCTGAAATAGGCTACCACATCTCAGTTGTCTCTGTCAACCCATGTGCCTCTGTTTGTAGGTACAACTACCACTTGTTAACTGCTATTTAACAGAACATCCGTTGAAGCCTTCATCCGTTGATGGCTTTATCCGTTGATGTGTTAGCAGTTGAAGCTCTATCCGTTGATGCACTCATCCGTTGAAGGATGTTATCCGTTGAAGCTTTAGAGACATCCGTTGAAGCTTTGTTTCTCATCCGTTGAAGGTCTTTAAGTTATCCGTTGACACCATTTCATTTATACAAAATTACAAGGCATGAAATATTTACAATTGGCCTTCCTATCTGCATATCCTTTAGTAGTCAACATGACTTATAATTTCCCTCAACATTTAAGAATTATATCTCAAATTCAGAGACTGAAATGTGCTACAACACTAGACTTATTTCTAAGTAAAGCTACACCATCAACGGATAGCCAAAGTGGTCTTATCCGTTGAGGCTACAAACACTAGATTTCTACTTAAGTGTTTTGTTAAACATATCATCAAACTAATACACATATATTCCTAACAATCTCCCCCTATTTATGTCTATAAGAATTGTAGACATAAATTCAAGGTTAACTTGATGATAACAAAACACTTAACAAATATATGAACTGAAACTAAGTAGAAATTTAAAAGTGCTGCAAAAGTGTATGTACTAGAAGGTAATTGAAGATTTACAGTGTTTCCAAGGGTGCTCCTCTAGCCTGAGCAAATCATCTTTTTCTTCTTTGATCCCTGGTTTTCTTTCCTAGCCCTTTGTCATTTTCCTCAATTTGGAGTTGGAGTTGTTTGAAGAATTCAGCTTCATCTTCATCACTGATATCCAACTTAGATTGCATTTCTTTGAGAGTTTCATTGCTGGCAATCTTGAGTTGGTCTTCAAGTCTGAAAAATCTTCTGACTCCTTTATCATCTCTGAATTCCATCAACCAATGAGGTGATTTGTGAATTGTAGTTCCCCTTTCTTGAATGAGTAAGGTTCTGGGCAAAGCATTGGGCTCCCTCCAAGTTTTCCTTATGTTGGCAATCTTGTTGAGAATTTCAGTCTTGGCAGTCCTGGTAAAGCCAGAATCCTTTTGTATGGCTGA
>NW_027418317.1:0-104734 GCF_009905375.1 Apium graveolens | reverse complement strand
CTAGTATTTAGTCTTCAACTCAATTCACAATTTCCTAGTGGTCTCCATTTAAGTTTTTCTTATAATAACAGCAATAGCAATAACAGACATCATCCATGTTTATACATTTCGAAAATTAGAACTAAACCGTTAAAGTATCGATTTATAATTTATCGGACGATTTCTAAAATCGGATAATTTATTGATGATACTCCCTCCGTCACAATTTATATGTCTTGTTTGACTTTTTACGGTCAAATTGACCCAACTTTGACCGAAAATTTTACATAGTATAATATCGAAAATACTTATAAAATTTATATCATTAAAAAGTATGTTTAATCTACTTTTATATGTATATTTTAATTTTTCAAAATAATAAAAAAATGAGTTTTTATTTACGGTCAAAGTTGAGTCAATTTGACCATCAAAATTCAAATAAGACAGATAAATTGGGACGAAGGGAGTATATCAGTTTGATCAAATATTCCTGACTGATTTATCGGTAATTTTTGAATAAAATAATAATTTTCCCTAAGAGACCATCATCTTATATATCATGAATTGCCATAGAAAATAAAAGATAACATAAAATAAATATAAGTGAGCAAGACAAGCACTGAGAAATCCAACTTCAAAGGAATTTCCAATCATGATTTCTAGTACAATTGCTACCTTTTCAAGCTTCTAGAAGCCTAACTTTGATCCCACAATACAAAATTATTCCCATTCCTTTTCACTTTTCAGTCACCTCACTAGTTATTGCTTGGATAGTGATGGATAAAAAGATGGTGTTAGACTTTATTTTTGAGTTCAACTTCCTGCACTATTGTGACTTCCAAAACTTGGCCATTTCAAACCCATTCTCACAATGCTGATAGTCTTGTATAGTCTGGTCAATTTCTTCCTCTGTGTTCATAACAAACGGTCCGTAGCGAGCCACTGGCTCGTTCAGTGGCTCGCCTCCAATGAGCGCGAACCTGAGGGCCTTCGAGGACTTGTTCCAGACGCTTAAACCATCACCAGGGCTTAGCACCAGAACATGGTGAGCAGGAACAGGTGATGAGTTCAAAGACCCGAAAACGCCTTCTCCTTCGATAATGTAGACAAATGCATTCCAAGATTCGGGGATTTTTTGGTGCACTTCAGCTTTGGACTGCAGAGTGAAATCAAGAAACATTGTTGGGGTACGCGTGTACACTGGCGACTTAACTCCCATTGATTCTCCTGCTATGATTTTCACTTGTACACCGTCGATTCCAGCCCTTTTGATGTCGTTACTTAGCAGTTCTTGATAATTAGGCTCAACCCTACATTTCAAATAACCAAATTAAGTTAGACAAAAGACAAGTCTTGCACAGGGCCGACCCTGAGATTCAAGAGACCCTAGTCGAAATCAGTTTATAGAGCCCTATTATACATATATCATGGAAATTCTTGGGGTCCTTGAGTGTCGGGGACCCTAGGCGCAAGTCTTGCTCGCCTATAGCCAGGGCCACCCCTGGTCTTGCATTGTCTGAAATTCAAATACAACACATTCTTACATTTTGTCCTTGGATGACAGATTGATCCACAGTTGCAGACCAGTTTGAAGCCCTTCTCCTGCAGGCATTTCCGAATGAATAATCCCCCTTCCTGCTGTCATCCACTGCAATCCAAATATAAATTTAGCGCTACACTAATTTGGAATCTCACGAGTTTAATTCATCTCATGAGCACATGCTAAGCGCGGAATCTCACGAGTTTAATGCATCTATTTCATTCCAACAGAATTCAGCTTTCAACATTCTGTATATTGCGGAATTCAGAATACTAATTTGTTTGATACCTGCACATCCCCTGCTCGAATAGTGCCTTCATGCCCTGCGAAATCTTGATGAGTGAAAGCACCCTAATATAAGACGAAAGTCAAGTTAGTCATCAACATCTTAAAACTATTAAGGCCCATCTGAACATTTGATGACTGTTTAGTAATGTACCTGCAGCATATATGTCACAGTCTCGAATCCTGCAGAAAAAACAAGAACTTCACAACATTAGAATCTGAAGACTACAACATATCGAAAAAAAAGAAAAATTTGTTAATCAATCATAAGTATCTGAGAATTTCGAAGATTTACAAACCTCTGTGGGGATGATCAGGAAATCCAGCAGGAGCTGAAACTGCAAAATTGCGAATATTTTACGAGTCAGGGGATAATGTAGCAAAAAAATATAATAGCAAGAAGTACTAATTATCTGTTCTAAGTACTAATAACTGAACAGAGATCATGTAGATATGGTGTACCATAAAATTCATCCAAGATGAGGAAAGGATCCAAGTACTTCAACTCAGGCCTGTCAAACACATGGAACAGAACAGAAAAAAGTCAACCAAATAGCATAGCAGCACAAAATGGATCAAGAAAATCATAAATAATATGTAGGGTTGCTGAAATATTATAGTATAACAAAAGATTCAAAAAAATATCAAATACTTTTAGTCAAGAAAACTCAAAAATCGAAAATCAGTTCTACTCGGTTACGGTTACGTGTACGTTACTAAACTTGACGACTTGACTGATTTTCCGAGTACTCGTTTTTCGAAAACAATACCTTCCAATACTTCTCCTAACAACAGCACCATCACCTTCACTTTGACGTCCAGCTAAAATATTCTTGACCACAAATCTTGGGTTTTGGAAAACAGAGGCTTCATGTGATGCAGAAGACATTTTAAGTTTTTGATATGGATATGTTGATGATGAGTTTCTATTGATCTTCCTTGATATATATACATGTGCACAAGGGTGGTTGAGCATTTTATAAGGTAAGCCAGCTATTGAGACGGCGAGATAATATTTGGTGGGTCCCATATTCGTACTTGGACCGATTGTTTTGTGACGTCAGGATTATGTCACCATGATGTAGGCCCATTTTGTACTTCTATGGAGTTGTACTTTATTATATTACTTTTTGTTAATTTATTTTAATTACTCCCTTTTTTAAAAAAATTAAAAATTTGAGTTTTGTACACATTTTATTATGATTTGATTGCGTAGTTAGCAAAATAGTTTTTAAAATTTTCATTTTGTGAATTTAAAAAGTTGTTGTCTATTTTTATTTACAGAAATTTATTTTTATAAATAATAGGGCAATACACGGTCAAAACACATTTCATGCAAAAGTCAAATCGTCGAAAAGAGTGGAGTATAATTTTGTAAGTTTTTAAGTTCGAACGATAATTATTTGAATAACGTTAAGACCGAAATAGAATTATACAAGTTATTAAATTACAACGACAATTATCTAAAATACGCTAGAAATTATACGAGTTTACGATAGCGTTCGTTTATTTTCTGAACTGAATAACAAAATTGTGGTTATCTAAAATACGTTAGAAACTATACGAGTTTACGATAACATTCAGTTATTTTCTAAACTGAATAACAAAATTATAAATTTATAAGTTAAAATGATAAATATCTAAAAAAGTTGTGATTACAATTGTTCTATACCTAATTTGACATATTCATATACCATTAATGCTAGAAAATATATCAAAAAAATTTCGAGGTTATGAGATATTTGAAATGTAAATAAATGAGTTTTTCTCTTTTACGTATTTTTACTACTTTATTTATCCAAAATGTCATATTACGTCAGCAAGAGCTAATGCATTAAAAAGTCAAGGCAGAGTATGTACACGTAACACACGTATTGGGTCAAAATCCGATGGTATACGGAGATATTTTGCAAAGACCTTGTCACGCTAACGCTACGATGATCAATTTGACGATGGATTAAAAAAGTTCTAAATTTTTTTATCTAGAGGAAATTAATATTTTAAATCCATTTATTATAACTTTTTTGGCAATTATATTTTACATTTTTAGTGGAAAGGATGTCTTACTTTTTTTTTTCTAAATAAATTTAAATACGTCAAGATGTCGAACTCTTAACCCGCTCGGGACCTCAATTATACCTGTTGACTAAAGACATCTATACGTTGTTAGTACTTAACCATGTAGGATTTAGTATCTGATACCGGGGGACACTAAATAATTTTTTCACATTTTTTGTTATTAAATTTTTTGAAAAAAATAATCAAAGTGCCCTCACAAAAAAAAAGGAAGAGGATGTCTCTTATAAATTATTCGGTATTCCGTAAATAAATATTTCTTATTCCGCTCCTGTATATAACCAATGTAAAAGTAAATTTTGAAACCATCATTATAATTTATAAAATTTCACTTTTCAACACTATTATTATTTTTAATACAAATTAGGGGTACATATTAGAAAAATGTAATGAACTTCTCTTTTTTTTTACTATACACATTTTTTTTTTGAAAATAGACATTTAAAATGGCACGGATGAGAGATTTTAAAATTAAACTTTGAAGATATCTCATTACTTCAACATTTCAAATTTTCCAAAATTATTAAATTTTTAACAGTTTAAAAATTCATATAGGTCATTTATTTCCCCTGCTAACTAACCCATCTTTCTAATTTTTTTTAAAAAATATATTAAAGAGTCTTATAATTTACTAACTTTTCCTTCTTCTTTCTTAATTTTTAAGTCTCATTAGTTAAAGGATTTTTTACTCAAGATAAACAATTGGTACGGATCACTTGCATTTTTAATTTATTGGGCCTCCGTGAGCAATATCCCAGGCCTAACTATTATGACTTTATCACTGCTGGACCATCCATTAGCCTCAAAGTCCACTTGTAAATTTTCCTGGAAGTAGAAACTTTAGAAGAAAACTAGAATTCACACACTTTAGAATAAAAGGTACATTTCAATCAAAACTATTATAATAACACTTTTTTTTTGACAAACAAAAGTGGATTTTATTAACTTGTGTCAACCATCAAAACATTCTTAACATTGACAGGAACATACCTCCTATCAAAATATTAATCTGGAAAAGAATATGACACACGAGCTAACTCATGAGCCACCATATTAGCCATCATATTAGCAGATCTCTTGACAAATAACACCGAAACTGTGTTTAACATAGATAACAACCTCCGACAATCTTCTACAACTTGACCAAATGGCGATACCATTTTCACTTTACTACGAATTGTCTGCATCACTACTAGTCCATCTGATTCTATCACCACCTGACTCCATGCATTCTGCTTCACCCAACTCAATGCCTCCTTAATGGCCATGACTTCCATCATATCAACTTAAAATAGATAATTCATCCTCATCGTACGTGCTTGCAACAGCTCTCCCTGGTCATTTCTAGCTACCATGCCAATACCCGTTGCTTGATACTCTTCAAACCGAGCTGCATCAACCGAAATCTTGATTTGATTCTTCTGTGGCTTAACCCAAACAACTGCACCATCCCCCTCTTCCAAGACCGGGAAATAAGTGGTCGTATCATTCTTTTGGGCGAACTTCCATTGCACAAAATATTGCTTAGCTAATGCAATAACTACGCTTATCTGAGTATATCTGTTATTCCATGCCAATTCATTTCGAGCTTTCCAAAGTGACCAACTTATAGTTGCAATTTCAGCTCTACGCTCATTACTGCACATTCGAAAAACTTTCTCCCACCACTACCATAGCTCTTCTGAGTCAAAATACACCACCTCCGGAAGGGCTGTCTGCCAGACCTGTCTCGCTACTGGATATAACAACAGCGCGTGATTAATGGTTTCGTCTGCATTTTGACACATTGGACATAACTTATTAATAGGCACATTCTTTTGAGCGAGTTGGACTTTGGTTGGCAGACAAAATGATAAAGCTCCCAAACAAAATTAAGGACTTTTGGCGGGGCTCTAATTCGCCAGATTTTCTTCCAGAAGTTATCGTTGTCTTGCTGTCTCCATAAGTTTTTCTGGGATTGTAAAAATCTATATGCACTTTTCATCGTGTGCACTCCTGACACCTCCTTACTCCAATACGGAATATCTCGATCATTCTCATCACCTATCAGCACATTACGAATATATTGTTGATCTCGAATATTAAATAAGTCTGCCAGAATATCTTCATCCATCCCCTGAACTCCATAGATAAAAGTGAGGACACTTGTTTACCATCTAAACTCTGAGAAGTTGATGATATGTAAGGGTTTTGGTCATCAATGAGCCATGGTTGGTCTAAAATATTTATCGACTTACCAGACCCCACCTTCCACCGCACCCCTGCCTTGATCAACTCCTTCGCCTCCAAAACACTACACCACACATAGCTAGGGTTGTTTCCCAATTCCGCATCCAAGAAATTTCCTTTTGGAAAGTATCTAGCTTTGTAGACTCTACTCACTAGGCTAGTTGGGTTTGTAAGAAACCTCCATTCCTGTTTACCTAACATGGCAATGTTGAAGTCCCTGAGATCACGAAACCCCATCCCCCCCATTGGATTTATGTTACTCAGCCTCTCTCATCCCATCCAATGAATCCCTTTCCTCTCACTATTTTTATTATTCCACCAAAATTTAGTCATCGTACGCTCCAAGTTTGTCGTGATCTCCATTGGCAGCATAAAAACGCTCATAGCGTAGGTGGGCATACTCTGAACTACCCCTTTCACCAAGACTTCTTTACCTCCCTGTGATATGTGTCTGCCATCCCAGCTTTGAACTCGGTTGTTCACTCGATCTTTAATAAAATTCAACGACCCAGTCCTACTTCTCCCTATAAGACTAGGCAACCCCAGGTACATACAATCCCCATTAGTTTCAGTCATTTGAAGCACATGACACAGTTGCTGCCTATTAATATTATCAATATTTGAGCTAAAAAATAAGGACGATTTTCCACGATTAACTTGTTGACCTGAGGCCCTTTCATAAATCTGCTAAATGTCCAGAATCCTACCTGCTTCTTCCTCATTAGCTCAGCAATACAGAAAGGAGTCATCCACAAAGAACATATGGTGACAGCGGATCACCTTGACGAATCCTTTGGCTTTGGCTTTTATTCTTTCTTATCAGTGCTGAGAGACCTTCCGCACACAATATAAAAAGATACGGTGACAGCGGATCGCCTTGACGAATCCCTCGAGTTGGCTTAATAGGACCCAAATTCTTCTTCCATGCGTAAACTGATATGAGACTGATGAAACACACTTCAGAATTAGACCCACCCATTTCGAGTGAAACCCAAACTTTAGAAGAACTGCTTCCGGATAGGGCCATTCAATCCTATCATAAGCCTTGGACATGTCAATTTTCATAGCCATATATCCCTCCCTCCCTCTTCTCTTTCGCTTCAAATAATGAAGAATTTCGCAGGACACCTGTTAGGTCCCAATTTATTTGTAGAAGGGGGGGTTGAATGCAAACAATACCGTTTAATCGAATAAAATGCGGAATAAAATTGTGAAACAAAATTCAAGTTAAATAAAACTTTTATTAAACTTGAAGGGTGTTACAACTACGGTATCGGTTACAAGGAATTAATCTCAAATCAATTATTACAAATCTAGAATAAATTCGACATGAACTTTTTCTATTTTTGTAATTAAAAGATCAAATGCTAAATGCGATTTGAGATTAAGTTCTAGGGATTTTAATCCGCTAGATGATTACACAAGAACAAGATAAGTATTTCTAGTTGATTGGATTTAACTTTTACAATCTAGAAATTGATCTTGAAGTTGCAGATGAGATGAAATATTTATCTGCTGCTTTTTCTTTTGTTCTTGTGGTTGTTCTGTTTGATTGGATTCTGTAAGTGTAAGTGAATTGGATGCTTCTGCTTCTTTTAATCAACACAGCGGAGATTAATGAACTGGTATGACAATCCTTTGTCCAATAAGACTTTCGGTGTGACAATCTTTAGAGCTAGCAAGACAATTAAAATGAACTAGTAAGACTTTCGGTATGACAATCAATTGTCATACCGATTGTCATAGTAGTACAAATGAAATTGTCTTACTGAATTAATAAGTGATTTTAATCTAAATAATAATTCCATCAAGACAGTCAACTGAATTAGCATGACTTTCGGTATGACTATCAATTGTCATACCGATTGTCATACTAGTACAATTAGTTGTCTTTTTAGAATTAAAACAGATTTTAACCAATTAAAATTTTGTAAATCCTTAATATTAATTCTAAATTAATTAATCAATTTAATTCAATTAATCAATAAATTAATCTTTGCAGATATAATTTATTTTCTTAATTAAATTATATGACTTAATTAATTAATAGAGAATTAATACTAACCCTGAGCAGCATCCATTCTTCTGACAATCTTCTGAAAGTCACTGAGACTTATGAATCAATTCCGCCACTTCAATGCTGACACTCGATGTACTGTCTGGTTCATGAGTGACTAACTTCCGTGACGTTTCTTCATGTCTTGACTTTGATATTCTGATTGAATCCTTGTAATAAATGATACCCTGGCGAGATCTCTGTCACTTGATTAAATCCACGATCTTGATTTATATCACTGAGGCATGATCAAATTCTTGAACTTCTTCCAGTGAATCTTCAAGTCTGTAGATGAAAATGTTTCTTTATCCTTTGACAGATGTTACTTTGTGAGATCTCTCTGATGATAGATCCACTATTTACTTATTACATTCTTATTTGAGTTGAGTTAAATCCTCGAATAAACGAACAGGCTATGACATATGCCTTTCAATCTCCCCCTATTTGCTTGTTAAACAATAACAACAAATACCTAGAGGATAACTCAACTAACAAATAAGAAAAAGATATAACAGTAGTGCAAAGTAAATAGCAGAATAGTTCTGGATTATATTTAACATTTTCCAGATTCCAAATGAAATTTACAAGTGAATACAAGATAGATGTTCCTCTAGCCTGAACAAATAACTACATTAGACTATCTTGATTCATAAAGCTCTAATCATATTACATTGAGTTTTGAGCTAATTGACTTCAGTTGTCTTCTCTTCTGACTTCACCTTCTTCTAAATCTTGAAGCAATTCCTTGTCAAAGACACGATCCTTTTCTGAAGTGAAGCTTGCTGGTCTGACTGGTTGAACTCCAACTGACTTCAGCTTATTCTTGAGTTGATTGTACCTTTTAACATTCTTTTCAAAATAAGCTTGAATCAAGTCAGCAGCTTGAGTCTTCAACATGGATGAATATCCAGCAGTTCTCAAATGATGTTCCATCCAGATCAGATGCTTTGCTGAGTAGTCTTTGAGAGATTGTACATCTAGCTGACAGATTTGAAGACAATCAGACTTAAAGAATCTCACTTGATGAGGATTGTTGACCACTTGAGGACTAGCCCTGCTGGCAAACTCTTTAAGCCTTTCCCGAAGAACTTCATTCAATTCTGAGCTTCTTTTGACTTTGTTTAAAAGAACCCAAATCTCTGACAAAGAACGATTCTCAAATAGATGAAGTGACACCTTGAAAGATCCTTCACTCTGACAATATACAAAAATGCTCATCTCATTTAGGGATCTATCAAAAGCAGCTGTGATCCTTGAGACTTCAGTCTTGATAGCATTCATGTACATGTCATTGTTAGGATTTGAGATTTCCAGCTTGTCAAGAAGATGGAGGAACTGTCTATCATTGTTGGTGCTCAGCTGAGGCATATCAAGTACTCTCCTAGCTTCATCCCATTTCTCACCAATCTTCAATCTGACATCTCTTCTCCTTTCTTGAGCCTTAATGTCATGAAGACGTTGCTTTTGAAGAGTTTCTGTTCTTTGAATGTCTCTCCTCTTGTCAATGATCTGAGAGACCTTTTCGAGTTCAGCTTCTTTTCTTTTCATTTCTGACTGCTCTTTCTGAAATTCTTTCTCAAATATAGGATCCACTGTATCTTCCTCTTCCCAATCTTCAAAATCACTTTCCTCTTCAGCCTCAAATAACCCATCTTTATCTTCCTGAACTGGTTCAGTGGGAATGTCAAAAATATCAAAGTCATCCTGTTCTCCACTGTAGTAGACATCATCAGCCTTTCCTTTATCTCCAGCAGAGGTATCTTTTTCCTTCCCTTTGGCACTACTCCCTTTCTTCTCCCCCTTAGTTGAGGGATCCTCTACTGACTTTCCTTTGGAACCTCTATCACCTCCAGAGCCTGATCCTCCACCAGACGGTCCTTCAAAATAAGCTCTTTGTTCTTCATTAGGGCAATGAGAATTCTTGATCATGTAATATAAGTGCTTCATCCCTTCATTGAGATGTTCCATGCCCGTCTCTATCTTTAGAAATCTTGAGGAGTCCAGTGAATGATTCATCTCAACGAGGTCTTCAAGAGAAGTCATTCTTGTGTGTAGAGAGCAGAAGTTGGATATGTCATCAGCTGATAAAGTTGGAGTGTCCTGAATAGAATTGAGCTTTGGTATTACAGTGGTCTTTAGATCTGAGATGTCATTCCTTATGATTGCAAGCTGATTGTTGACAGAGGTGGAAGAAGAAGACCGTTCAACCACTTGTGCTTTGAATGCTTGAGCTTCAGCTTGGCTTTTAGCAAGTTCTTCTTTTAGGGCAGCAATCTGAGCTAACAGGTTTACAGTATCAGTGTCTGTGTGTGCTCTCACCTGAATTTCACTCGTGTTTGGTTCACTCACCTCACGTGCATGTATTTCTCTCAATATAATTGCTCGTGAGGAGTCTTCCTGTTGCTGTTCTTCTGTACCTGCATTAGAAATCACCCTAGCCTCTTCAAGAGAGGTCAGTGGTGGTGCAATGGGAATTCGCGAGCCCCGATCCTCAGTCAATACTATCAAATTTTTTGGAATAGATGTATGAATTGCTTCAGAGATAGATTGACCGAGTTGCCCTCCACTTTCTCCAGATAAATCTGCGAGTGGAGAATCCCATAAGGGAGCCAGAGGTGTTGGATCTGGGAGGGGAGAAAATGACTCTATTAAAGATGGCGGAGAGTCAGATTTTCCCTCTGAAGCATGTGACTGCTCTTCTGCCGTAACTATGGCAGGCACTGTAACAGACTCGACGTGCACTCCTCGCTCTGTGTCCTGAGTAAGATCTGGTGATGTGTATGGTTCCATTGTGAGTAATGGAATTGTGCTTGACTCAGTACAGGATGCCATGGCCCTATGGCGAATTTCAATAGATTCATCCTGTTGAGAGAATGAATCTAGTAACTGTTCATTGGCCATTTCAAAGTCCATGTCCTGTTGGGAGGACAAGGATGGGCTTTCAGATGCCTCAGAATAAGTTCTTCTTTTCTTTGGTGGAGGCAGAGCTGAGGGTTCACTCATATTTAACATTGCACTACTTCCTAGTAATCTTCTGGGTAACATCTTAGACAGTGGGGGAAAGGTTGAGATAGAATGTGACGCTGTGTTTGGCTCTATGACCTGGGATTGAAGCTGTGGTTCTACAACTTCATGGTCAGCCCTATCAACCACTGGGGGTCTTTCCACAGAAGTAGGAAGAGAGTGAGAAATTACTACCTGTAATGGAATAGCATCTGATGTTGGAGGAGCCTGGGTGGCTTGAACCACTGGAGGTTGAGGTTGCTGTTCATGACCAGGAAGAATGAAAATAGGTAAAGGAATATAAGTGGCCATGAACGCAGATACAAGTACTGGAACTTGCATGAATTTGAAGGTTGTGTCTTGGCGGGTGTAAATCTTTTTGCTAACTGGAGGGGGTTCGGTTACTGCAGAGTTAGCAAAGAGGGCTTTGTGTTCGGGAGTGAGAAGATGATCTGCTATCAGCATGAGAAAACGAGAATAGTAACATGATACCCTACGATTTGTAGAATGATCACGTAAAGCAGAGGTGAGACGTCTCAAGAGAATGGGAAAAAGTAGTTTGCCAAAATTGATCCTTTGATTGAAAACAACCGCAAGACCAATATATTGCAGAGTGGAAGTGATGTTATGAAAATTAGATTTTGTGCAATTGGCAAACACTTTGGAAAGTGTGTCAAAGAAAATATCCCATTCAGAAACCAAATTGGACTTGGACAGTTTGGTTAAATTAATCACCCCCTGATAGTGAATAGCATGGAAAAAATTTGAGATATCATTTTCAGAGGGTAAATTACAGAAATTGTCAAGTGGAAAATTTAGCGCACGATTGACGACTGTTTCATCAACTACATACTGTGTGTTTGCCACGGTGAATGAAAAAGATTTTGAATCATCGGCCACAGTAGAGGTTGTGCAAATCAGTCTAAGAAGATCGATATTTAAAATCACATTTGATTTAATAGCAGAGCTAACAATCGAATGGTCATTTAAAAATCTAATCCAAGGCTTAAATTTTTCAACATCACATTTTTCCGGATTAAAATAACCAACCTGATTATGCGCGACAAGTTGGAAATTGAGAGCCATTTAAAATAATAATAAGACACACGCTTTCAGAATTTTAAGAATAATATTAAGAAAATTCGAATTAATTAAATTAATTTAATAATTTGAATTAAATTAATTATAATCGAAAAATTTAGACAGAAATGTATCTTGTTAAAATTTCTAACTCAAAAACACAGTTTTGAAAGACCAAACGACACAAATCAGAAATTAAAATAAGAAATAAAAATGCTCAAAATCAACAAACACAAATCGAAAAGAAATATTGATTTTAACAAAAATTGAACAGCACCTTTGTATGTATATACTTGTATGTATATATCACAAAGTGATGATTTTGTGTGCTGAGTAAAAACTCGAGCAAGGAAGAAAGCAATTCGTTTGTTTTAGTTCGAAGAGAGAGAAGAGAGAAAATGAGGAAGAAAAAACTGTTCGAATTTTTTGAAAGAAATGAAAACTGTTGAAAATGGTTTAAAAAAGAACAAACAGACGCCTTTATATTACAGCTGGTATGACAATCCGGGATTGTCATACCGATTGTCATACCAGGCAAAAGAAGGAGAAAGAAAAACAATAGAATAAATACTAAAATTATAACTGGTATGACAATCTGATAGTCATACCGATTTTCATACCAGTATAAAATAAAATAAAAAATATATATATAATGTTTATAACTGGCAAGACAATCAATAGTCGTACCGATTGTCTTGCCAGTATAAAACTATACTGAAAAACACTGAAATGACAATTATATTCGAAAATGACTTTCAGCAAGACAATTTCAATTGTCTTGCCGATTGTCATTCTGGAAATAAAAGGATTTCACACAGAATTAATATGAAAATAAGTATATATATATAAGTACTGAAATGATTTTCAGCAAGACAATCTCAATTGTCTTGCCGATTGTCATTTCAGTATAAAGACACTCAATTATGTACAGAAATTATATAACAAAATATCAAAACTGAAATACAGACCTATAATATTTACAGAATCAAAGACAATATATCAGAATTTATTATTTTTATTCCAAAAATAGATTTCTATTGAATTTTAGCAAATAAAATTCATAGTAAAATATTTTTAGAGGAAATAAAATATTCTGAGATATTTTAAATTAACAAGTAGGGAAAATAAAAATAGATAAGATAATATATATTACATAGAAATAAGCAAGAAATATGATAAAATGATAAAATAAATTTGCAAATGAATTTTTCATTTAAGAAAAATTCATTTGTAAATTCATTCAAGAACAGATTCCAGATATTAATTAAATTAATCACTAAAACTATTCAACATGCCCAATTTACCAACTAATCTGGTAAATGTGGATTCGTCAAGTGGTTTAGTGAAAATATCTGCTATTTGTTCTTCTGTTGGAACAAAAAATAGTTCAACAGTACCATTCATGATGTGCTCTCTAATAAAATGATACCTGATGTCAATGTGCTTTGTCCTCGAGTGCTGCACAGGGTTGTTGGTGATGGCTATTGCACTTGTATTGTCACATAAGATCGGAATTTTGTTCAATACAGAGCCATAGTCTCGTAGTTGATTCCTAATCCACAAGATCTGAGCACAGCAGCTTCCAGCAGCAATGTATTCAGCCTCGGCCGTTGAGTTGGAAACTGTTTGTTGTTTCTTGCTGTACCATGAGACTAGTCTGCTGCCTAGGAATTGACAACTCCCTGAGGTGCTTTTCCTATCAACAACACTTCCTGCATAATCTGAATCTGTATATCCGACAAGGTTAAACCCAGATTCTTTAGGGTACCAAATACCTAGATTTGGTGTTCCCTTAAGATATTTTAAGATTCGTTTAACAGCAACAAGATGAATATCTCTAGGATCCGCTTGGAACCTTGCACATAAGCATGTAACATACATAATATCTGGTCTACTTGCAGTAAGATAGAGTAACGAGCCAATCATACCTCTGTAGCTAGTGACATCTACCTTAATGGAGTTTTCACATGGTCCAAGCTTGACAGCTGTAGTTGATGGAGTCCTTGCTGATGCGGAATCCTCTAGATTGTACTTTTTGAGGAGTTCCTTGAGATACTTGGATTGACAAATAAATATTCCATCTAACCTTTGATTTACTTGCAATCCAAGAAAGAACTTTAGCTCTCCCATCATGCTCATTTCAAACTTGCTGTGCATTAACTTAGCAAATCTCTTACAGAGATTATCATTAGTAGACCCAAATATTATATCATCCACATAGACTTGGACTAATATAGTATCATTCTTATGTTTTTTAGAAAAGAGAGTTTTGTCTATGACACCTCTAATGAAGCTGTTTTCAATAAAAAATTCAGAGAGAGTGTCATACCATTTTCTTGGAGACTGTTTTAGCCCATAGATAGCCTTGAAAAGAAAGAAGACAAAATCCAAATGATCTGGATCTTCAAAACCAGGAGGTTGCTCTACATATACCTCTTCATCCAGCTTTCCATTCAAAAAGGCGCTCTTGACATCCATTTGATAAACTTTGAAGTTAGAAAATGCTGCGAATGCCAGAAATATCCTGATGGCCTCAAGTCTAGCCACTGGAGCATAGGTTTCATCATAATCAATGCCTTCAGCTTGAGAATACCCTTTAGCTACCAGTCTTGCCTTGTTTCTTGTAACCACACCATCTTCATCTAGTTTATTCCTGAATACCCATCTAGTACCAACAGCTTTCTTGTGTGTAGGTCTAGGTACTAGTTTCCAGACTTGTTGACTTTCAAACTGATTGAGCTCATCTTGCATAGCAATTACCCAATCTGGATCAGTTAGTGCTTCTTCAATCTTCTTAGGTTCCATCTCAGAAAGGAATCCTGAGAACAGACACTCATTTTGAGTAGCACGTCTAGTTCTGACTCCAACATCTGGATCACCAATAATCAACTCAAAAGGGTGAGCTTTATTCCAGACAGTCTGTCTTAGAAGATTTGATCTTGATGATTTGCCTTGAAATTCATTGTGATGTTGTGTTCTACTAGATGATCCTTCAGCATCTCCCCCTGAGTTGTTGCCATGTTGACTTGAAGATTCTCCGTCAGTAGCAGTGGTATCTCCATTGTTGCCAAAGTTTCCATCACTATTACCTTGAGTATCATCAAGATTAACAGGTTCTTTACCAGCAACAACCTCAGGTTCTTGACCATGTTCTGATTCTGAATCTGACATATCATCAAACTTCAGTTTCTCAGAAGGATCTTCAGTTTGGATACTAGGGAGTTTAGTGTCATCAAATGTAACATTGACACTTTCAGTTACTTTGTTTTGATCAATGATATACACTCTATATGATCTTCTTCCATATCCAACAAAAATACCCTCATATGCCTTTGCCTCGAACTTACCACGACGATCATCTCCATCCTTGAGCACGAAGCATCTGGCACCAAATACATGAAAGTATTTGATAGAAGGTTTCTGTTCATTCAGAATCTCATAAGGAGTTTTCATGAAGTCTTTGTTGATTAGAGTTCGATTCTGAGTATAACATGCAGTATTGACAGCTTCAGCCCAAAAATACATTGGAAGACCTGATTCACTTAACATCGTTCTTGCAGCCTCAATCAATGTACGATTCTTCCTTTCTACCACTCCATTTTGCTGAGGGGTTCTAGGAGCTGAAAATTGTCTGGTAATCCCTTTGTCTGTACAGAATCCATTGAGAAGTGCATTCTTGAATTCTGTTCCATTATCTGACCTTATTGCTCTAACAGGGACGTTAGAATCTAACTCAATCATCTTGATATGATCAATCACAACTTGTGGTGTTTCATCCTTAGAGTGAAGAAATAAAACTCACGTATACTTGGAATAGTCATCAACTATCACAAGACAGTAACACTTCTTTGACATTGAAAGGATATTAACTGGACCAAATAAATCCATATGCAATAATTGCAGAACACCAGTTATG
Organism: Apium graveolens; assembly: GCF_009905375.1. Taxonomy (NCBI): domain Eukaryota; kingdom Viridiplantae; phylum Streptophyta; class Magnoliopsida; order Apiales; family Apiaceae; genus Apium; species Apium graveolens. The sequence goes on along the minus strand of NW_027418317.1, from coordinate 88,570 downwards.
GAAGATGTGTCAGTGCCTTTGTGATTTGCTTTCTTTGACTTTCCTTTCTGGCAAGCCTCACATAGTCCTTCTGGAGAGAATTCCAGCTGAGGCAGACCTCTTACCAATTCTCTTTTGACAAGAGAATTCATTGTTTTGAAATTGAGATGAGAAAGTCTCTTGTGCCATAGCCAACTCTCATCTGACGATGCCTTTGCATAGAAACAATTGACTTCAAGATTGCTTCCAGAGTTCATGTCAGCTACGAACAGATTTCCTTTCCGGATTCCCATTAAGGAGGGTTTTTCACTTTTCTTGTGCAGAATCTGACACTTCAGCTTGTCGAATAAAACATTGTAGCCGTTGTCACAGAACTGACTAATGCTAAGCAGATTGTGTTCAAGTCCTTGCACAACATATACATTTTCAATGATAACATTCCCAGCTTGTAAACAGCCATATCCCTCTGTTAAGCCTTTGCTGTTATCTCCAAAGGTAACCACTGTGCCAACTTTCTCAACCACATTTGATAGCAGGGCTCTATCTCCGGTCATATATCTCGACGATCCACTGTCAAGAATCCACACTACCGGTTGTACCTGTTTAATGCCCTCTTTTCTTGACGATGAGGTGCTTGCATCACTAGCCATGAGAGCAAGATTCCCAACTTCTTCATCTTCACTGTCAGTATCATCCCAGCTTCTTCCCTTTGCCAGGTAAGCCCTTTCAGATTTACTCTTCTGATTAGAATCGTAAGAGTTCTTCCTTGCTTGTTTTGGCTTCCTGCATTCTGTGGCAAAGTGTCCCAACTCATTACAGTTGAAGCATCGAATGGTGCTTCGATCAACCATCCCTGTTTTATACCCACCACTGCTGGTGTTAGAGGATGAAGATCCACCTTTCTGGAATCTGTTGTAGTTGGACTTGTACTTGAACTTGGGATTCCTTTTGAATCTGACATTTGAGAATCTCTTGACGATCAGGGCCATTGACTCATCCTCCAATTGCTCCAGTTCTTCCAAGGAATAATAATCATCTCCTGATTGATTTGTAGTAGGAGAATCAAATTCTGCTACTATCACATTATCTTCAACCTTGGAAGACTGTACCATTCTTTCTGACTGTTGAGATTGTTGTTGATATTGTGGTTGTTGTTGTTGTTCATTAGCTACTAGAGCAGTAGACGTGCTGACCACTCTTCCTTTCCCGTAAACTTCCTTCTGCTGAATCTGCTCCAACTCATAAGTCTTTAACACACCATAGAGCCTTTCCAGAGAAATCTCACTCAGATCTCTTGCTTCTCTTATGGCAGTGATTCTATGTTCGAGATGAGTTGGCAGTGTTAAAAGGAACTTTTTATTGACCTCCCTGATGGAATAGTATTTACCATTAATGTTCAGGTTGTTGATCAATGCATTGTACCTCTCAAACACTTCAGTGATTCCTTCCCCTGGATTGGATTTAAAGTATTCATACTCAGAGGTTAGGATTTCTAGTTTGTTCTCCCTAACTTCCTCTGTGCCTTCATTAATAATCTCAATAGTTTCCCAGATATGTTTGGAATCTTTACAATTCATCACATGTCTATTCATCAGGGGATCAAGGGAATCTACTAAGATTAATTGAAGGCTAGCATCCAGGGAGGCTTCTTCTATTTCAGCAGGAGAGAAGTCCTCAGGATCCTTCACATAAGTTCTCGCTTTGGTGATCACCACATCATTTTCTATTACCTCTGGTTCAATAACCATAGGAATTTTTGGACCCTTCTTCAACACTTGCAAATATTTGGGATTTGCAACCTGTAAAAACAGTAGCATCTTCTTCTTCCACATAACATAATTTTCTTTATCGAAAAGTGGAATTTTAACGGTTCCAACTTTTTGTGTAGTCATTATGAATTTTTGAGTGAATAAAAAATTCAAGAAGTGAAAGAAACACAAAAGTCTAGGATCAAGATTTGTACGTTAATCAGAAGGCTCTGATACCAATTGTTAGGTCCCAATTTGTTTGTAGAAGGGGGGGTTGAATGCAAACAATACCGTTTAATCGAATAAAATGCGGAATAAAATTGTGAAACAAAATTCAAGTTAAATAAAACTTTTATTAAACTTGAAGGGTGTTACAACTACGGTATCGGTTACAAGGAATTAATCTCAAATCAATTATTACAAATCTAGAATAAATTCGACATGAACTTTTTCTATTTTTGTAATTAAAAGATCAAATGCTAAATGCGATTTGAGATTAAGTTCTAGGGATTTTAATCCGCTAGATGATTACACAAGAACAAGATAAGTATTTCTAGTTGATTGGATTTAACTTTTACAATCTAGAAATTGATCTTGAAGTTGCAGATGAGATGAAATATTTATCTGCTGCTTTTTCTTTTGTTCTTGTGGTTGTTCTGTTTGATTGGATTCTGTAAGTGTAAGTGAATTGGATGCTTCTGCTTCTTTTAATCAACACAGCGGAGATTAATGAACTGGTATGACAATCCTTTGTCCAATAAGACTTTCGGTGTGACAATCTTTAGAGCTAGCAAGACAATTAAAATGAACTAGTAAGACTTTCGGTATGACAATCAATTGTCATACCGATTGTCATAGTAGTACAAATGAAATTGTCTTACTGAATTAATAAGTGATTTTAATCTAAATAATAATTCCATCAAGACAGTCAACTGAATTAGCATGACTTTCGGTATGACTATCAATTGTCATACCGATTGTCATACTAGTACAATTAGTTGTCTTTTTAGAATTAAAACAGATTTTAACCAATTAAAATTATGTAAATCCTTAATATTAATTCTAAATTAATTAATCAATTTAATTCAATTAATCAATAAATTAATCTTTGCAGATATAATTTATTTTCTTAATTAAATTATATGACTTAATTAATTAATAGAGAATTAATACTAACCCTGAGCAGCATCCATTCTTCTGACAATCTTCTGAAAGTCACTGAGACTTCTGAATCAATTCCGCCACTTCAATGCTGACACTCGATGTACTGTCTGGTTCATGAGTGACTAACTTCCGTGACGTTTCTTCATGTCTTGACTTTGATATTCTGATTGAATCCTTGTAATAAATGATACCCTGGCGAGATCTCTGTCACTTGATTAAATCCACGATCTTGATTTATATCACTGAGGCATGATCAAATTCTTGAACTTCTTCCAGTGAATCTTCAAGTCTGTAGATGAAAATGTTTCTTTATCCTTTGACAGATGTTACTTTGTGAGATCTCTCTGATGATAGATCCACTATTTACTTATTACATTCTTATTTGAGTTGAGTTAAATCCTCGAATAAACGAACAGGCTATGACATATGCCTTTCAACACCATAACATTATCAGAAATTAAATGTCCAGGAACAAATGCACTCTGATTCTCGGAGACAACCATATTTAGTAGACCCTTCATTCTATTTGCCATAACTTTGGTAATGATTTTAACCAGAACGTTACACAAAGAAATTGGACGCAGCTCTGTAATTCTCGACGGAGATTTTTTTTTCGGAATCAAAACGATGTTAGTGTCATTAAGACCCTCTGTCAATATGCCACTGTCAAAAAAATTCCTCACTATCATAAACACATCCTTCTTCACTATATTCCAATATTTCTGGAAAAACCCCGGAGTCATTCCGTCCGGTCCCGGGGACTTATCCAGATTCATTTGAAACAGTGCCCTCCTCACTTCGCCCATCGACACTTGCTGTAAAAGTTATTCATTATCTAGCTCAGAAATCATTGTTGGAATGCATTGCACTACCTCCTGTCAACTCGGTTCTCCACTGCTAAATAATTTCGAAAAGTAATTTATCATGAGTTCTGGCAACCCATTATCCCAATCCACCCATTGACCATCATCGTTCTGCAATCTGCATATTTGATTATTTCTTCTACGTGCGCTAGCAGTTGCATGAAAATAACGACTATTACGATCTCCAGCTTTAAGCCATAACTGTTTGGCTCTTTGACGCCAAAATATCTCACGTTGGTGAAAAACGAAAGCCATATGCTTCTTGGCTTCGGTATAAAGCTCCAATGAAATTACATCCCTTTTCCCACGATACTCACTCAATTTCTCCTTATATCTTTTAATACGTTTTCTAAAGTTGCCTGTTATTTCTTTTCCCTATATCGCCAATTTTTCACTGCATGCCTTCACTTTTTGTTAAATGTTTATACCACTCTCATTATCCCATCCATCTTGCACAAGCTGAGCACACATAGGATCCAAGCACCAAGCGTTTTCAAATCTAAAGCGAGGCATGTAATTTGTTTTACTAACTTGTTTGGGCACTAGTAAAATTGGACTATGGTATGATGCTACTCCCTCCAAATTATATAACTTAGCAACCGAAAATTCATTCAACCATGCACTCGTTGTAAGAGCTCTGTCGAGTCTCACTTCCATCCATTTATCCATTCCCACACCCCTCTCCCAGGTATATTGGTGTCCAACAATATTCATATCAATCAGCCCTGCGTCCTGGAGAGCATCGTTAAAGCCGTCTATCAACCATTGAGGGTAAAGCAGTCCCCCAATCTTATCAGTTGCAGATGTTACATTATTAAGGTCCCCCATGACACACCAAGTTAAATTCGAATCCCTTGCGAGATACTGCAGTAAATCCCAGGTTTTATGTTTCTTACCTCGATTTGGCTCTCCGTAAACCCCCGAAAGTCTCCACTTGTTCATCCCTTCTATCATCACCTCAACATCTATATGATTCTGAGAGAAACTTATCAGTTTTGCCTGATCACGCTCCTTCCATAATAGCGCAATACCAACACTCCTCCCAATTGGGTCAACAGCAAAAAGACCTTCAAAACCCAGCTGTACCCGCACCCACTTCATTTTATCCTTCCTAGCTAAGGTTTCACATAGAAAAATAAAAACAGGCTTTTCTTGTCTTACGACTTCTTTTAGGAACTGAATATTCAAGGGAAGCCCGATCCCTCGACAGTTCCAGCTGATCGAACTCATAACTCTTGGCGGGCCTGTAGTGCATCACCCGCCATTAATCCGTTTTTTGAGATTAGGCCCATGTTTATTTGTTCATCCAACATTTCTGTATCATACGTACTGGGCTTAATACTCGATATTTCACCAATGAACTCCTCAGTCCTTCTTCGCTTTGGGTCTGCCACTATAAGCCCACTAGCTTCTATATTAAAAATATTTTCTCCCGCCTTGTCTTTATTTACCTTATTCCCAGCTAACGGATAATCATTAGAGATATCTGCAATAAATATACTTCCTTGATTATCTACAGTAACACAGCTCCCCTTCCCTGAATTTACTATATTCTCCTCTTCTCTCCCTCCAATCATAGTAACAGACTTCTCTCTCTTCTCTTCGTTTTTCATCCATGGTGGTGTAACCTGACTCGTCCCTCCCTGCTGTAACCACTGTGACCCTATCGTATAGTTTTTACGCTTTGGCTCGACCTTCATCCATACCCCATAAGGCTTTTCAATCTGCTCCAGCGGGGTGTCAAAGATACGCTCACAAAATTTCTCGTTATGACCTATTAGTCCACAGATGAAACAAAAAGTAGGCACCGCTTCATATTTAAATGTTACCCAGCACCAGTTATCTGTACTTTTCTTTAGTTTCATTCTCCTCTTTAGGGGTTTATCAAGCTCAATGTACACTCTTACTCTTAGATAATCTCTCCATACCCCCCACTACAAGAAAACAGGGTAAAACCGACCGGACATAACCGACTGACGTTGATTTGGTCACCTTAAAACTGACCAACATCAGTGGTCGGTTATATGCCAACTAAACGACACTGTATCGATGATGTGGCACACATAAAACCGATCGGACACTGGTGGTCGATTTTACTGAAAAAAATGACACCGTTTTGGTGATGTGTCACTTTCAAAACCGACCACCTACATGTGGTCGGTTATATCCACAAATTATGCAGGTTAAAACCGACCATATATGGTGGTCGGTTTTGTAGAATATTAAAAAATTAATTTAAAGTACAAAAAAAGTACCCGTTACAGAGAAAACGGTGTCATTTTATTCTTCTGCCTAAAACCGACCGCTGACTGTCGCTTTTAACCTATTTTTTTTAATTTTTTTGTTATATCCCTCATTTCTTGATTTTGGGCAAAAAAATTAAAAAAAACAGAGGATTGAAGTGGAGGAGTTTCAGAAAATTGTAAGTTATTTCCATATTTTGTAATAATGTGTGTGTGTGTTTATGTTGGTGGTGTATGTATTAAATGTTGTTATATGTATTTAATGTTTTTATTTTTTTATATAATATTTGTTGTGAGAATTGAAGTTTAGTAGTAGATAATTTGTAAGTTAGTTTCATTTATTGTAATTATAGTGTGTGTGTTTGTGTGTTTTATGAAATACATGAATAAATATGAGATTAATGATAAATTATTTGTTAAATATGTTTTTTTTTAATTTTAAAAAATATTATTGTAGATGGAAACCATTGATCGAAGTTGGATTGGTAATCAATTGCAAAGCGATAAAATTTCATTGACCCCGGAATATAGAATTGGTGTATAAATTTTTTTAAAATTTGTTAGCGAAAATGGAATGGAAGATGGTAAAATGAAGTGTCCATGTAAACGTTGTAAAAATTTGAATTGGTTAAAGATTGATGATGTTAGATTTCATTTGCTCGCTAAAGGGATGCTTGAGGGTTATACCGTGTGGACGTCGCACAGTGAAAAAATAGGAAGAAAACGTAGTCGAACATCACATCACCGTTATTGTGTTCGGGAACCTTCGAGAGTAGAAGAACCGGTAGATTTGAATGCGATGTTACATGATTTAGCCGGTGAAAATTATCAATTTTATGAAACTATGGATAGGGAACTATGAATGTAGAAGAAGCTCCAAATGATAGTGCTAAAAAATTGTACGAGGTTATTGTTGAAAATGGAGCACCTATTTATCCCGACAATACAAAGTACACAAGATTAAGCTTTACCACTAAATTATTGGAATTCAAAAATAACTCGCATTGTAGTAATAAAGCTTTTGATAGTTTGCTTTAACTTCGTACAGATGTGTTACCAAAAAAACATACATTACCCGAAAGTTATTATGCAATGAAAAAAATTATGAAGGATTTGAGGGTTAAATATGAAAAAATTGATTTATGTGAGAATGATTGTATGTTATTTTATGGAGATGACAAGGATAAAGTTGTGTGTGATATATGTGATGAAGATCGTTATCGGGATGTTCTAGGAAAGATGGTAAAAAAATAGCAAAAAAAATCTTAAGACACTTTCCTTTGACCCCTCGATTACAACGCTTATATATTCGGGACATACACCCGATCACATGAGATGGTACAAAAATAGAGATGTGAAAGATGGAGAAATAAGTCATCCCGCAGATGGAGAAGAGTGGAAAAATTTTGACCGTCGGTATCCTTCATTTGCTCAAGAGATTCGTAACATAAGGCTCGGTCTTGCGACCAATGGTTTCAACCCTTTTGGCCCTACCGGGAAAAAAACATATAGTGTGTGGCCCGTGGTGATAGTTGTCTACAATCTTCCACCATCGATGTGTATGAAAAAGCCTTATATGTTCATGACCGATATAGTTCCGGGTCCAAATAGTATTGGAAAAGATATTAACATTTGTCTAAGGCCTCTCATCGATGAATTGAAGATATTGTGGAATACCAGGGTGAAGACATACGACCAATCTTAGAAACAAAATTTTACAATGAGAGCGGCTATTATGTGGATAATTAGTGACTATCCCGCTATGAGTATGATAAGTGGGTGGTCGGGCAAAGGAAAGATGGGATGTCAAGTGTGTCTTGGAAGCGTGCAAGGGTTTTAATTAAAATTTTGTGGAAAATGTAGTTTATATGGCACGAACCTAATATTCCTTGAATCAAATGATCCACTCCATTAAAAAAGTAATTTGTTTGATAACAAAGAAAGAAGATTGTTTCGTGGTCGTTTGTCCGGTGAGGGTGTTAAGGAATTGCTTGATGGTTTAGTTTTTCCACCACCCGGAAAGACTAATTCGAAGGCAAGGAGTGTCGGATACGGGGAAGAGCATCATTGGACTCATGTCCCAATCTTTTACGAACTCCCTTATTGGTCATCACATAGTTTACGATATTCAATTGACATCATGCATACGGAAACAAATGTTTTTGAAAACATTTTTTTTACTATTGTCAATGCGGCAAAGTCAAAAGATCATAAAAAAGCAAGAGCGGATTGCAAGCATTTTGGGGTGTTACCACATTTGTGGATCGATGAGAAAGGAAAGTCACCTAAAGCACCTTATTCCCTTACTAGAAAATAACGTAAACTTTTGTGTGAATGGATTAGTTCACTAAAACTTCCGGATGGTTATTCCTCAAATATATCACGTTGTTGCAATGTTGAGGAGTGTACATTTTATAGATTCAAATCGCACGATTGTCACATTTTTCTTCAAAAATTATTGCCTCTCGCAATTCATGAACTTCTACCGGCGCCTATTGCCGATGCAATCACGACAATTTCTAACTTTTTCCAAGATTTATGTTCATCCGTGGTTACAAAAACCGACTTGGAAATAATGGAAAAATCGGTTATCAAAGCGTTGTGTTTGTTGGAAAAGAATTTTCCTCAAAGTTGGTTTGATTCGATGAAATACTTGGTTGTACATTTAGCCGAAGAAATTAGACTTGTTGGACCTGCTTATTGGCATTGGATGTATCCGATTGAACGTTTGTTGGGAAAATTAAAACAAAAAGTTGGTAATAAAGCAAGGATTGAGGGGTCAATTGCCGAACGATATATGGAGGAAGAGATTCTTAATATTTGTTCTTTTTATTTTGCCTCTGACACGATCCATAATAAGGTACGTCGTAACGAGGTTTTGTTTGATGTGCAAAATTCCGAGAATTTAGAAGTGTTCAAATATCCAATTCAATCTCTTGGAAAGGAAGGAACTCGATACATGAGTGATGATGAACGAGAGTTAGCGGAAGAATATGTTCTTTTAAACTCTCCTGAAGTTCAACCTTAACTAAGGTACCAAAATCTTACTTTAAAAATATGCGTAATAATTTTTGTTAATGACACATGCATGATCTTACTTTATAGTTTAGAAAGTACCGAGATCGTGTTATGCGACAACGACCAGAAACAACACCTCAAGATTTAGATCGTATTGTCAAAAGTCGATTTAAAACTTGGTTTAAACAAAAGGAATTTATCTATTTTTAATTTGCATGATTTTTTTTAAATTCTTATAATTACAATGTCTCATCGATTTGAATTATTTTTAGGTTGATAAAGATGAGGTGGAAGGACCTCGTTTTAGGGACTTACTTGAAGGGCCGGTATTAAAAGTTATGACTTTTGAGACTTGTCAAGTTAATGGATATAAATTTTCAACAAAATCTGCATCCGGTTCTGGTATTGTTGTTAAAGGAAATTTGCACGGAAATAATCTTGATTATTATGGTCAACTACAAGAAATTATTAGACTTATTTATCAAGGATGCAATCATTTATATTTGTTCAAATGTATATGGTTTGATAGTGTTGGTAATGGTGTGAGGATTGATAAGAATCGTGTGATTATAATTGATATGACTTCAAGATTGAAGTCAAATGAGATTTTTATTTTAGCTAGTCAAGCCTCACAAGTATATTATGCTCCTAGTGTATTGGATCCAAAAGCGAAAATATATACGGTGGTCAAATCTAAAAGTCGCCTAATTGATGAATCTATCGTTGCGCAAAATGATATAGAGGACGCTTTTCAGGAAGATAGATCTAATGCATCGACCTCGTTTTCGCTCTTTGTCAATTTTGCACAATATGGACAAATACCGTTTATTCGGCGTGAAGAAGAAGAAAAAGACGAAGAAGACGAAGAAGATGATTTGAAGGATGACGAAGATGAAAATGAAGGAGAAGAAGAAATAAGTGAAGGTGACAATGAGGATGATGATGATGACGAAGATGATGATGGTTTTGACGATTTTGAATAACGTCATTTGTATTTTAAAGATGATTTTTAGTAAATTTTGTAATGATTAGGATACTTTATTTATAAGTTATAGCAAATTTTTAATGGGTTTGTGAATTTTTGGTTTTAATGCTAAGTTTTTATGCGTTTATGTCCCGTTAGGGCCAAAAAATCATAATATTTGACCGTAATATTTCCCAGAAAACCGACCGTCTCCTTGACTAAAACCGACCACCTTCTTGATAAAACCGACCGTCTCCTTAAATGGGTGGTCGGTTTTAAGGTGGTCGGTTATAAGAATTAAACTGGCTTCTGAAATAAAACCGACCACTTTGCACATTTGACCTCGGTCGGTTTTAGCAGTCTTGGTCAAAGTACATTTTTAATACTTATTTTCAACGATCGAACCGTACGGATGTTAACTTCATGTCAAAATATGCTTATGCACAAAAAAATAGCACTTTTGAACGAGTACCATTACGTTTTTATAAGTAAATTAACAAATTTAATTAAAAATTTAAAAAAAATGAATTCGATTTGAGAAGTATAATTTTAAAAGGTATATTTAACGATCGAACCGTACGGATGTTAAATTCATGTCAAAATATGTTTATGCATAGAAAAAAGCATATTTTAACGAGTACCATTACGTTTTTATAAGTAAATTAGCAAATTTAATTAAAAATTAAAAAAATGAAAAATATAAAATACACATGATCGAACCGTATGGATGGAATGACGCGGTGAAAACGAACAAATGTACCAAAAATTAGGCTATTTAAAAAATATTATAATTAAAATCATATGGAATATAATTATTTCAGTAAGTATGTCGGCATTCTGTAGACAGAATAAGTTGAACATACCATTCGATACTATAAGTATAATTTTAAAATTTATTTTTAACGATCGAACCGTACGGATGTTAACTTCATGTCAAAATATGTTAATGCACAAAAAATTAGCACATTTGAACGATCACAAATACGTTTTTATAAGAAAATTAGCAATTTTGATTAAAAAAGTGAAATAATTAATAAAAAATAAAAAATATGAAATACACATGATCGAACCGTACGGATGGACCGACGCGGTAAAAAAAGCAAATGTACCAAAAATTAAGCTATTTAAATAATAATAATCATGTTTTTATAAGATTTTTTTAAATTTAGGGGTTTTTAATCCCCAACCCCTAAACCCTAAAATAAAAAAAAAATAAAAAATTAAATACTATAAAACCGACAACTTCGGGTCATAACCGACCACCTAAAAAATGCGTGTTATTTTGTAAAAAATTAAAAACCCCGCCTAGAGCAAAATGACACCGTTTTGCATGCTGCACAGGGTTCAAGGTTAAAACCGACCGACCTGGTGGTCGGTTTTAAGTGTCAGGCGGTCGATTTTAAGTCTGTTATAAATAAAAAAAAACGGTTCATTTTTCTTTTCTATTTTTCTTTCTCTATCTCTCTATTTTCTCTCTATCTCTCTCTTACACTCAAAACTTCACTAAAATACTTCGATTCAATGGCGTATTCACGAAGGAGCCCCAAATCATCTCTCATTGCCTCCAGTTTCACTCTCGATGTAAGATTTTCTTACGATTAAGATATTTTTTTACTCGATTGCATATATGTGTGTATGTGTATGTATTTTTTATGTTTATATATATGATTCGAAGTTAATTATATATGTTTTGTGTTTGTTAAAGTAATATTCTCACATAAATTGATGTGTTTCACTTCAAATCAAACTTCATTGATTTTTCAGTTTTTATGTAAAGTTTTGCATGTTATACATTCGTCGGTTATGTCAATTTGTTTAATATAGGTTAAAGTCATAATTTTTGGGTATTTCGTCGGTTTGTTTACTCTTTTTAGAAGTATAATGTATTTTTAGGGTTAATTTTTAGGGGTTTGCTCTCGTTAACACATAAAAGTACTCGAAATGGATAATTCTCACTTAAATTAAAGTTCATCTGATTTTTCAGTTTTCATGTAAAATTTTGCATGTAAAAGATTCGTCGGTTTTGTCAATTTGTTGAATATATGGATAAGTATAAATTTTAGGGTTTTTGTCGGTTTGTTTACGTTTAGGTAGAAGTATAAATGTATTTTTAGGGTTAATTTGTAGGGTTTTTCTCTTATAAACATGATCCGTACTCGAAAATGGATAAATATTGCACTTTATATGTGAGTTTGGAACTTTAATTTGTTGTATATAGATTAAGTTGATTTAATGGTTTAATTTTTGTAATTAAATAATGCTCTAATTAGTTGTGTTTATTTTTATCGTTAATTTATGAAATGGATACATTTATATGCATTTTATATGCATTTTATGTGATTTTAAATGCTTTTTTATGTAATGTGATTTACTAATGCAAGTCGTTTCATCGATTTGTTTTTTTCATATTGGCTAATATATTTTTATTATTTATTTTAGGATCTTTTTGCTTGGATGTTGACATTGGTTATGATAAGTCTTGTGGTGTTGGCGATGGCGAGAAAAGGGAAGGGGAAAGACAAGGAGCCGGAAAAAGATAAGGGGAAGGCAAAGGCCAAGGGAAAGGCCAAAGTCGCGAGTAAGAAGGGCAAGGGAAAGGGTGCAAAGGGAAAAAGAGGGAATTTACATTTGCAGGATGAGCCGACGGATTCGAATTCGGACCTGAATGATCCGACTCGGCACATGACAAATGCAGAGGAGCGAGAATGGCGAGGAAGGAGACCTCGATCACATTCGAGTGGCATATATGGAGAGAAACCACCATTGAAGCCATATTGCATTGATATCTCCGATGGACAGTAAGTTAAAAAATTTTAAATTGCATTATTCCTATATATGTTTATATTTTTAGTTATGTTCAATATTGTTATATGAATTGTTAATGTTTATTGTTTTCTTTTGTTTAAATATAGTATTGAATATGATACGGCAAAGAAAACGCTTTTGGCTATGATTCGGGAGAAGTGGCCTCTTGGGCGTTACACTTATACCGATATCGAAGAACGTCACCCGGGTTGGTTGAATGCAAGAGTCGAGGAGTTTCAAGTAAGTTAATTTTTTTTTGTAATTGTCATTTATTTCTTGATTTTATGATGCATTTATCCTCGTTTTCTTTTTTTTTGCAATTTTAGAAATATTATAGGCATCTTAAGGGGCAAAGCCGTTCAAAGGCCCGAAAAATTGTGGAAGATCACATTAAAGTGACGATAAAAAGGACTTTGAACGAGTTTAAGAAGAGGGTGGAGCGAAAAGCAAGGGAGGAGGGCGTGAGCAAGTTGTCTTTGAAGCCGCCTTATTGGTCCGTTCCTTTTTGGAAGGACCTTTTGGAGTATTGGGAGAAGAACGAAGGACACTTGCACCGGTCATCGGTTGGATCCACCAACCGACATCAAGTTGAAAGATTGCATAGTGCCGGTGCAAGGTCATTCAATAGAGTTCGGGAGGTAATATTATTATATTCCATCACATACACATACATACACGTTCACCATATTTAATATAATCAACTAATTATTAGGACGTGCTAATATAAGTTGTTTAATATTTTGAAAGGCAATGACGGACAAGAACAAGAAAAAGCCGACGAGACTCGAGGTGTGGGATAAATGTCATAGGAAAGTTGGATCCGATCCGGAAAATCCCGTCTACACTACACCGGCTGCCATGCGTATTGCGGTAATTTTTATGTACTTTTATGACCATTTTATGTGATTTTAAATGCATCTTTAATAAGTGAATTTTTATGTATTTTCATGTGATTTTAAATGCATTTTTATGTTTTTTTTATATACATTTTTATGTGATTTTAAATGCATATTTAATAAGTGAATTTATATGTATTTTCATGTAATTTTATATGCATTTTATGTGATTTTAAATGCATCTTTAATATGTGATTTTATATGTATTTAATGTGATTTTAAATGCATTTTTATGTGATTTTATATGCATTTTTATGTGATTTTAAATGCACTTTTAATATGTGATTTTATATGTATTTTAATGTGATTTTAAATGCATTTTAATTTGATTTTATATGCATATTTAATATGTGATTTTATATGTATTTTAATGTGATTTTAAATACATTTTTATGTGATTTTATATGCATTTATATGTGATTTTAAATGAGGGTTAATATGTGATTTTATGTGTATTTAAGTGATTTTAAATACATTTTTATATGTGATTTTATATGCATTTTTATGTGATTTTAAATGCATCCTTAATATGTGATTTTATATGTATTTATGTGATTTTAAATAAATTTTTATATGTGATTTTAAATGTATTTTTATTTGATTTTAAATGCATCGTTAATTGTTTTAAATGAACTTGTAAGAATGATATGCCGCCATTTTCGAGCGCATGCCCGTGGAGGTTACACAAACGGGTGATCGGGATGAGCCGTGGGATTGGTGGATGGAAGCGTTGGAGGTCCTCCAAGGTACAAAGCCGAAAAAAAATTATGTGGTGGGGTTCCCCAATGCTCGGGCCACCGATCTCTTGCCTACACTTGCTACCCGGTACCGAGATTCCACACGGAATGAAGCCGGCTCATCCTCATCCGCTCCGAGACAACGTGAAGTCATCCCCAACAATGTATATCTTGCCATCGTGAGGAATGTGCTTACAGAGATCCTTGCTAATCCAAATCGGTTTGCTCGCCAACTTTCCGATGCGAAAATAGCTACATTCGCACGTACCGCTCTCGAGGCCTCGAATCCATCCTCCGATCCTAGCCAAAGGTTGCAATGGAATAACCTTATCGGTGGCGAGATCATGCATATCGTGGGCTCCTTGATTGAAGATATCGTCCAAAAGACGGAAGCTCGTGTTGCGGAGGTATAATTTTTGACCTTCTTGTTTATTTATTGTTTTCATTCACATGTAAATTTTGTTTCTTCTTTTTAACTAGTTTAATTAAACTTGTGTATCTAGGAAAACAATCGGCGTACTATGGAAGTCGATAAGGATTAAACGTCCGAGGATGAGACCTCCGATGATGAGGACTTTGATGATGGCGACGGTGATGGCGGTGGTGATGACGGCGGTGATGGCGGCGGTGATGGCGGTGGATCGTCCGATGTTGATTTGTCGGATTAGTTTATATTGATCGGTTATAAGACTATTGTAATTTGATGGTTATGGGATGTAATATAATACGTTGTGATGGTTTGATACTTTGTCGGTTATTTAGGATTGCTTATAATGATGTAATGATACGGTTTAATCCTCCGGTTATCGGAGTTTCTGAATGTTTGCGTTGGATTTAATTACTATGGTTTAATTATGAAATTTACTAGTTTTTGCGAATGATTTTGAGTAGTATAGTTTAATGATTATCATTGTTGTTTGTTTTGGTTGTTTGGTTGTGATTGGATTGGATTTGTGTATTGATTTGGTATCTAGGGGCTGCTGAAAAACCTGCAATATTTTTTAAAATCAGACCTTAAAATCGACTAAAAATAGACATAACCGACCACTTTTGACCATTACAAAACCCAGACAACCGACCATCAGGTGACATAACCGACCACCTTCTTCATAAAACCGACCGCCTTCTTTAGAGAGTGGTCGGTTTTAAGACGGTCGGTTATGACATTTAAGTTAGCTTCTGAAATAAAACCGACCGATGTGCACACTTTGACCACGGTCGGTTATGAGTTCTAGTCAACATTTTAAAAATAGACATAACCGACCACCTGCGGTCGGTTATGACTCAGTGACGTGGCGACACGTGTGCACACGTGTTACCACGTATACACAGTGACCCCACATTTTAGTAAAATGCCCAGGCACTTAAACGACCACTATGTTGGTCGGTTATGAGGGTTAAACCCGACCAAAAGTCATAACCGACCAAACTAAAACCGACCACGTTCTATGGTCGGTTATGACCCTTTTAACCGACCGTTTTGCCTCTCAACATCTATATGATTCTGAGAGAAACTTATCAGTTTTTCCTGATCACGCTCCTTCCATAATAGCGCTATACCACAACTCCTCCCAATTGGGTCAACAACAAAAAGACCTTCAAAACCCAGCTGTACCCGCACCCACTCCATTTTATCCTTCCTAGCTAAGGTTTCACATAGAAAAATAAAAACAACCTTTTCTCGTCTTACGACTTATTTTAGGAACTGAATATTCAAGGGAAGCCCGATCCCTCGACAGTTCCAGCTGATCGAACTCATAACCCTTGGCGGGCCTGTAGTGCAGCACCCGCCATTAATCCGTTTTTTGAGATTAGGCCCATGTTTATTTGTTCATCCAACATTTCTGTATCATGCGTACTGGGCTTAATACTCGATATTTCACCAATGGACTCCTCAGTCCTTCTTCGCTTTGGGTCTGCCACTATAAGCCCACTAGCTTCTATATTTAAAATATTTTCTCCCGCCTTGTCTTTATTTACCTTATTCCCAGCTAACGGATAATCATTAGAGATATCTGCAATAACTATACTTCCTTGATTATCTCCACTAACACAGCTCCCTTTCCCTGAATTTACGGTATTCTCCTTTTCTCTCCCTCCAATCATAGTAACAGACTTCTCTCTCTTCTCTTCGTTTTTCATCCATGGTGGCGTGACCTGACTCGTCCCTCCATGCCGTAACCACCGTGACCCTATCGTATAGTTTTTATGCTTTGGCTCGGCCTTCATCCATACCCCATAAGGCTTCTCAATCTGCTCCAGCGGGGGTGTCAAAGATACGCTCACAAAATTTCTCGTTATGACCTATTAGTCCACAGATGAAACAAAAAGTAGGCACCACTTCATATTTAAATGTTACCCAACACCAGTTATCTGTACTTTTCTTTAGTTTCATTCTCCTTTTTAGGGGTTTATCAAGCTCAATGTACACTCTTACTCTTAGATAATCTCTCCATACCCCCACAAAGTTATTAGCGTCCGATTCAACGAAACTACCCACATAATTTCCAATGTCTTTTACTACTTTTAGTGACATAAATCCAGTATTCATTCCATGTAACTGCACCCAAAGATGAATATTATTAATGGTCACTGTCCGTGGGTTATCACCTTCTTTTAAACGAACGAACACCAACTGGAATCTACCGAATGTCCAAAGACTTCCTTCGACAACTCTTGTGATGTCAACTTCGTGGTAGAACTGGAATATGTATCTGTTCCGTTCCACTTCCTTTACGTACATTCCCCTGCCCGGTCGCCATAAAGAGGCCATTTTATGCTGTAT
The DNA here is from genome assembly GCF_009905375.1 of Apium graveolens. Classification (NCBI taxonomy): domain Eukaryota; kingdom Viridiplantae; phylum Streptophyta; class Magnoliopsida; order Apiales; family Apiaceae; genus Apium; species Apium graveolens. The sequence goes on along the minus strand of NW_027418317.1, from coordinate 71,368 downwards.
AGCTTGAAAGTCGATTGAAGATTCAGTCAAGAATTTGCCCACTAAACACCATCTGACATCAATTTCTGATAGATCCTCCATGTTGTCCTCGTAAGCAATCCCTCCTTCCTCCTCATCTTCTAAACGGAACCTTGCAAAGCTCTCTTCCATTTCCTTCACCGGATCTCTATCTCCAGCCATTATAAACTAGTAAAAAGAACCACCAAAGTGACGAAAAAACGAGACACACTAAAAAAACGTTGAAACGAACTGAACTTCACGTATAAAACATAACAACCATGTCAAAAGACAAGACGTATCTTTAGGGATAATTCTTATGCTGTTTTGAATTTAAGAAATCAACATGAAGTGCACTTTCTAACTACAGTGTAAGATGGAATTCTATTTTTTGGGCTTGTGTAATTCTGCATGGTCATGGAGTGCATTTTTTGGTCTTGTCCATGGGCCAATTCGAAACTAGTGACAGCCCAATGAGTAAATATTTATTATAGTTCAGTCAACATGATTTTAACATACTGCCATGGAGTTTCGCGGAAAGTTGGAGGTGATAATCGGTCCACTTGATTTTGGTGGTTTATGAAATTACATGCTTTCCCCTGCCTAATTGTATACACCTGTTTTTACATCGGATGCAGGACAAACGACTGCATATTTGAAAATATAGGTATCTTGTATTCACATCAAAAATCTTAATTTACACGTATGATATAATATAACATAATAGATGTTAACCCACCCCTGTATATGAATTTGTTTTTTGATACTAATAAGTTGCCTTCATATTTTTTGATACTAATAAGTTACCGTGACATTCCAGATTCACATCGATTTTCATTTGAGTGCTTATTTTATTCACAAGTTTTTTTTGCAAGATGGTTACAACCATCAATAATCAAGACGAGAAATCATCTTTAATACAAGTCTATCTTTTTAGTTAATAAAAAATTAAATAAACAAATCAATAATAAGCCTTCACATATGCTCGAGAAACGGAGAAAATAAGTTGCGGACAATTAACTATACATATTAATATACGAGCACGAGACAATCAGTCGCTCTAAAAACCTTAATATAATAGAGGAAAACCTCAACAGTTAGATCTTATACCGCAACAAAGAGATATATATGAATTTTTTTTAGCACATTTCAAATTGTATATCCTCTAGACAATCGACTACTTCTCCACAATCCACCGAGTCCTTCACAATCTACTATTCATTTTCACGGTTCTTCGCCGCCATGCACGAATCCAGACATAGTTTTATCGATACAAATTTAGTAGGTCTGTCCAATTGATCTTGATGGTTTAAGACATAATTTTATGGATACAAATTTAGTAGGTCTCGGTCCACTTGATCTTGGTGGTTTATGAAATTACATGCTTTCCACTTGCCTACTTGTATAGATGTATGTACATGTGGGGAAGGTTCACATCAATTTTTATTTCACTAGTGCTAAATTTTTCCACAATTTTTTTTGCAAGATGGTTACGATCATCAATAGTCAAGACAAGAAATCGTTATTAATACACGTCCTTCTAGTAAATAAAAAATCACACAAAAAATCAATAAACATCCACATATGCCATAACAAGTTGCGGACAATTAACTATACACATTAATATACATGTATACGAGTATTAAGTAATCGGTGAATCTAAAAACTTTAATATATCAACGAATACCCCAACAATCCGATTTTATACAACAACCGATATATAATACTTAACGGGTTAATTATCAAGTGAATCACTAAAGTGTGCCGAATGTATCAAGTTGGTCACCGCACTGAAAACGGTATCAAACTGGTCATCCAAGTCGATAACGGGTACATTTGATTAATTTTGCTAATCGTTTTTGGCAAATTTTGATTGATTTTTGAATCAAAACATTGATGAACCCCCTGTATTCACACTAATTCCATCATATAGATGCCACATCGCATAAATTTTAACATATAAGCATTTTCGCGTCATAAAATTTTGATATTGACAAACGGAATGTACCCGTTATCGACAGTTCGGTGACCAACTTGATATATTCGGCCCATTTTAGTGACTAACTTGATAATTAACCCAATACTTAACTATGAGATCTTATTTTTTTCCCACATTTCGAATTGTATCTCCACAATCCACCAAGTCCTTCACAATCTACTCTTCATTTTCCACAATCTGGACATAGTTTTGTGGAAACAAATTTTGGTAGGACTAGTGGTCTACGAAATCTCCATGCCTCTGTATTTTGTATTCATTGACAACTCTGAGCCGCCAGGCATGACCTTTGTTTTATAACACTAATATTATCAACAACTTCCTATAAGTAGTGTTTTCGAGTTCAACTTACTAGTAGTCTTTTTAAGCTAATTTTTCTCGAAAAAAATAAAAAATTATCTCTAAATGGCGGAAGCAGTTGTGTCAATTGTTGTTGGAAGGCTCACTGATTTATTAACCGAAGAATCTCAACTTCTTTCTGGAGTACGAGATGAAATTCAACAAGTGGTGTCAGAGCTGGTGCGGATAAAGACATTCTTGAGAAATGCGGATTCAAGGACAGATGAAAAAGAAATCCGCATTGTGCTTGCGGAGGTACGTGAGGTGGCCTATGATGCTGAACATGTTGTCGAAACTTTTCTTGTCAAGGCTTTATCTACTAGAAAAAGAATTAAGTGGATTAAGACAATCAGGTTTTCGAGAAAGATCAAAGATATACAAGGAAGGATGTCTCTTCTCTTTAGTCGTTTTCGTGATTGCAATATCAAACCAACATTAGAATCCTTTGAAGTTTCAAGTTCTTCTTCTGGAGCAACTGAAAAATTAAAGCGTTTTTACTCGTATGCTACTCCTGAACCAAAAATATTTGTTGGATTTCACGGAGATGTTGATCTCTTGGTCGGACATTTGGTGAATGAAAGTGATGATTGTTACAAGCTTGTTTCGATTTTTGGAATGGGAGGTCTTGGCAAGACGACTCTAGCTGAAAAAGTATACAATCATTCCACCATAATGACTTGCTTTGCTGGTTTAGCACGGGTCACCATTTCGCGAAAGTGGCAAAGGAAACAAGTGTTGCAGCGAATTCTTATATGTCTTGTTCACGAGAAGAAAGCAGAAATCCTTAACTGGGACGAAGACAAGTTAGTGCAGAAATTGCTGAAAATCCAGCAAAGCAAAAAATGCCTAATAGTCCTGGATGACATATGGTCAACTGATGCTTGGGATTCTTTAAAAGCGGCGTTCCCAGCTGAAAATTCAAGAAGCAGATTAATGCTTACAAGCCGTAATGTTGATGTTGCTGAACATGCAGATCCATATGGTTTCATTCACCGACCTGCAATTCTAAGCCCAGAACAGAGTTGGGAGCTACTTAAGTTGAAGGCACTTCCTAAAGGAGGAGATTGTCTAGGTAAGTTTCTGGCACTTGCATTTACTATGTTGCATGTACATCATCTCTAAATTATAGTACCAGTATAGCGAAAAATAAATTTATTTATTTGCGATTGTTCAGTAAGTCAGTAACCAGCTTATCTAAAACATTAAGATATTAGAAGAAGGTCTAATCAGATCTATACATGTTGAGTAACCAGCTCATCTAAAACCTTAAGATATTAGAGGAGGGTCCAACTAGATCTATATTCTAACACTCCGGGATAACAGGTTGAGTAACCAGGTCATCTAAAATCCTAAGGTGTTAAGAGGAAGGTCTGACCGAATCTATATTCTAACAGCGATATTTATGAAATTTCTAAACAAGAATTTTAGTCACAGGAAGAACTTGATCATGAGTAATTTTTTTTTCAAAAAAAGTTTGACATGCAACTTCAGACTACATTTGCTCACATTATATTGCTCTGCTTTATCTTTATAATGTGTCTTAAATTCTTTTCTGTTACTTGAAATGGCTTTACTGTGTGGTACAGACATTACAAGAGATGTTAAGAAGATGGAAGAATTGGGAAGAAAAATGGTTGGAAATTGTGGCGGTCTTCCACTAGCCATAGTTATTTTGGGGGGAATTCTTGTAACAAAACCGACATTATATGAGTGGGAGAAGGTGTACAATGATAGTCTCTTATCCATAAAGAGCGGGGAAGGTTTCAGTAAAGATTATCAAAAAGAATTGTTTTATGTGTTACTTTGGAGTTACAATGACTTGCCGCCTCAACTGAAGCCATGCTTTCTGTACTTGGGAAAATTTGGTGAAGATGAATGGAGAAGAACAGAGTCGATATATCAGTTATGGATCGCAGAAGGGATGGTCTTGTCAAGCGACAGAAGGGAAGGAGAAACAATGATGCAAGTCGCTGAGTCGTACATGGGGGAATTAGTTCATAAGTGCTTGGTTCAAGTGAAATATTATGAGGTAGGAAAATTCGAGTCTTGTTCTCTTCATGACATTATGAGAGACCTATCTCTGTCTCAAGCAAAAGCCAATGATTTTTTTGAAGTTGTTGATCTTCGAGAAGGAAATGATTTTGATCCCAATCCTTCTGGGGACCTTACTGGTTATGGCCGACAACTTGCAGTTCATTACAATGCCAGTCATGCAAGCGATCAAGCTATGTCCTACTTTGTCAAGAAAACCAATCAACAACGATATCGTTCAATGATACTTTTAACCAAGTCTAGAGCGGGAACACTTTCACCAGTACTGTCAGCACATGTTTTCAGTTTTAAGCTTTTGAGAGTTTTCTCTTTGGAAGCAGTTGATTTCGATGGAGATACGCCTGTTTTCAAACTTGGAAAAGCAATAGAAAGCCTTGTTTACTTGAGATATCTTAGTCTGAGAAATACTAATCTATTGATTTTTCCATCGGTGCAAAATTTGGTGCTACTACAAACTCTTAAACTAGACACATTAGGTAATTTAGTGTTTCCACCATGGATTTCGGAAAATGTTCTGGCCAAGTTGGGACATTTGCGGCATTTGTATCTACCAGCTGGCAAAGTTCACAAGCTGAAGAAGGATTTTAAATTACGGTTTGATGGATTGAGCAAGTTAGAAACCCTGGAAAATTTTAACACTGATTGGTGTGAGGTTATGGATCTACCAAAATTAATCAATCTTCAGAAGCTAACGGTAACAGTAATGAATTATGATGTTGAAGAGATGATGAAATATTTAGCATCTATACCATATCCATGTCTGCGATACTTGGCCCTTTCAATTATTTCAGAAAAACTAGCGTTGCCTGATGGTCCTGACATCTTGCGAAAATTGTTGTGTGATCAAACTTACATTCTTCAGGAATTATCTCTAGTTGGCCCGCTCCCGGAGATGGCTCAAGTATTTGGGCAGCAACCTCATAACTCCCTTGCTGATGTATCTTTAGTCCGGATCACCTTCTTAAAATTATGTTCTTCCCTAAAAGAAGACCCGATGCCAGTATTGGAGAAGATTCCGATGTTGAGGGAGCTCCATTTGGTGGGAGCATATGAGGGGAAAGAAATGGTGTGCTCAGCCATGGGTTTCCCGAAACTCACCATTTTAATAGTGTATAGTCTCCCAAACATAGAAAAATGGAGGGTGGAAAACGGAAGCATGCCCAGTCTCTCCGAATTGCATCTTGTTACTTGTCCGAAGTTGGAGGAGCTTCCAGAGGGAGTGAGATTCCTAAGTTCTCTTAAAATATTAGTTTTATATTCAATGCCTTCGGATTTATGTGACAGGGTTCGCGTGGTAAATGGTGAACAAGGACCAGACTTTTACAAAGTCGCTCACATACCTGATATCAGAATCGAGACTGAATAATTTTGTTCTAGTCTGTCATGCTTCTTGAATGGAGTACTCTGCAATATTACTTTCTTTCTAGTTTTAATAATACTGAAATTCCAACTGAGTGCTCTGGAATTGCAACAAATCCAAATGTAGTTTAGTGTAAGACTGTAAATGTGATAATACCTACTGATAATTAGTAGGTAGAAATTTCCAGTATATATTAAGTTACTCTACTTAGTAATCAAAAACAAAGAGCTTGATATGACACAAAAACAGGAGGTTATAATAACTGTAAAACTGTTTTGGCATTTGCAAATTTGCAATCACAATTAAGTCTGCATACAATTAGCAAACATAACTAGACGAATAATGCACAATGTTTTCATCCTGATGGCTTTTTGATGAAGCTGCAGGTTTAGAAGCATGCAGCGCCAGTGCTCTTATAATTTGTATGCATTAATCGCCAAGTCAATTCTAATGTTCGAAATGGTAGAGAAGTTCCACGAGTTTAAACCAAGATCAGTCGGACCTTTGAAGGGATATTCTGGAACCATGGCTTTACTACATTGAAATCTGAAGTTTTAAGCTGAAGAGAAGAAATTTCCTTACTGGATTCAGGACCCTTTCTCTGTCTTTTAATGTACTATATTAGACTTTCTGTAGTTGATGGATTTCGAAATCCACCCTTACAGTCTACTTGGAAAAAGCTGAGTATGAGACATAATTTTCCTGTAGTTGTCAATGGTAATGATTTTGTCCATTTGATACAATATTTAGGTACTTTGAACCTGTGGAAAGGTATAAGAAAGGCATAAATAAGTAGTGTAATTATAGTTACAAAATTTTTGACCAGATAAAAATATTAACTATATTCAAGTTCTAGAGAGATACCCTGTTAAATTCTTATCTCTGCAGAAGTTCTTCAGTATCTCACTGGACAGGCATTGATAATTGTCTTTAGCTGAGGGTTTTGAGCAATAATCGGTCCACGGCCACTTAGGGTTTAGTTGAATACAAGCGACTACTATTTCTGTAAGGCGTGTGTCTGGATTCCAACAACAACACGGGAAACTCCAGGATGTTTCAGTAGGACAGCTTCTACCTAAAAACGCCAACAACAAATGAAATGGAAGAATTTGAGCATCTCAGGAGGTCTTTTAAAGTATTTGATTCCATTTCATGCAGCTTGCAAAGCAAGAACAATCATTCCATTTGTTCGCCCAGCGAGCCAGACATTTCCATCATTTTTTAATCTCCCTATGTCACCTGTATCAAACGAACCTCCTTTCCAGGGAACAGATTCTTTGGTGGTTGGTATTTGACCCCAATAACCAAGCATCATATGAGGACCCCTTATATCTGACCAGAATGAGAAAGATCCTCAGAATTGATCTCTAGTTCAACGTGAGGAGCAGTCTTTCCAACACAAACCCTGTGTGGTTCATGCAAATTAGATTTTTCATTCATGAAGGACTGGACCTAATTTTCTTTTGTTGAATCATAGAGTCATAAAGGTGAGAGAAGAACATGCCTCTGTCATGCCTACAGATAGAACTTTGATAACTCAGATACAAGATTAGATATGGTTTGTCAAGTTCATATATAGCTAGTGACCATTCCAAACCATCTAATCCCAATCATCACAAATTTGCTAAACTGAACAATTAGTTCTTTGCTATAGATTGCCATCAAGGTTTTTTTTTGTAACTTTCTATAGCATTGAAATTTGAAAACTAATGATGAGATCAGGGATATGAGCAACCTTGTAAAAGTCGGGTCCTTGTTCACCATTTTCCCGACGAACCCTATCACAGAATTTTAAAGGCATCTGCGTCAGTATTAGTTGTTGAAGGGAGTTGAGAAATTTAAATCCTTCTGGAAGCTCCACCAACTTTGAACAATTACGAATATACAACTTTTGAAGAACGGGCATGCTTCCTTTCTCCACCCTCCAACTTTCAAAATTGTCAACACACCACAGAGTAAGATTGGTGAGTCTTGGGAAACCCATGGCTGAGCATACCATTTCCTTTCCTTTATATACGTTTAAAAACAAACTTAATTCCCTCAAAGTTGGAATCTTCTCCAGTACTCGCATTGGGTCTTCCTCCAGGCACGATCTCCATAATCTTAACTTTGTGATACGAATCAAAGACACATCAATATGATTATGATTAAGTTGCTGCCGCTGCTCCTCAAATATTTCAGACAACTCTGGGAGCTTGCCATCCATTTCTAATTCCTGAAGGCTGAACTTTTGATTACAAAACAGCTGTCTGATCATGTCTGGATCATTTCTCCATCCTGGATCACCAGATATCCGTATAACAAGGCTCATGAACCGGATAGAGGAATTTGCTGACAAGGCTAAATCAGATAAGTACTTGAACATCTCTTTCACATCATCATAATCACCCCCTGCTGTTAGCTTTAGTTTCCGAAGACCGGATAATTTTGGTAGATCCTTAATCTCACACCACGAAGTATTGAAATTTTCGAGTGTCTCTAATTTGCTCAACCCATTGAACCTTAATTTGGTATTCTTCACTGATTTGAGAAAGACCCAAGGAGGTAAACACAAATGACGCAAAAATCCCAACTTGCCCAAACCATTACTTGACACCGGTGACTCAAAAATATCATCAGGCACGTCTAGGTTGAGAGTCTGTAGCAGCACCAACTTATCTATCCATGGAAAAGTGATCAAATTAGAACCCCTTAGACTGAGATAGCGCAAGTAAACAAGGCTGCCTAATACTCTTTCGATGTTAGTACCCAAAAAGGTACCTAAAACAGATCGTCTACGATGCCTTACGTTTTTAAGAGACAAAACTCTTAGTAACTTAAAATTGGCAAAATATGATCCCAATCGCAGTGGATGACTTTCATATTCAGTGATCACATTTGTGAGTAAAAGTGATCGGTTCTGTTGGTATTTGGGTTTCTTGATAAAGTATGAATTAGCTTTATTGCCATCATAATAAACTACAAGCTGTCTAGTGTATGCAATCAGGGAAACCACAGAACGATTTTGATGAATATCATTTCCATCTCGAAGATCAATTGCTACAGAAAATTCTTCTGCTTTCGCCTTGGACAGAGATAGGTCTCTCATAAGGTCATGAAGAGAACAACTTTTGAACTTTGTAAGAGATGATTCCAAATCATTAAATCTCACTTGAACCATACTCCTATGGACCAGTTCTCCCATGTAAGATTCAGCGACTTGCATCATTGTCTCTCCTTCCCTTTTGTCACTGGATAGTACCATTCCCTCAGCAATCCATAACTGATATAAAGTTTCTGCATCTATCCATTCATCTTCCATGAATTTACTTAAATATAAAAAGCATGGTTTCAGTTGAGGGGGCAAAACGTTGTAACTCCGAATTAAATTGTCAAATAGTTGTTCTTGTTGATTTTTTCCAAACCCCTTCCCTTCTTTTAGAGATGATATACTATCATCGTACACCTTCTTCCACTCATCAAAGGTCGGTTTTGTTACGAGAATTCCCCCCAAAATCATTATAGCTAGTGGAAGACCGCCACAATTTCTAACCATTTCTCTTCCCATTTTTTCCATCTTTTTATAATCTCTAGCAATGTCTGTAACAGACAAAACAACAAGAAATATCTGTATAAGCCTACAAAATATTGAGATTGGCCTATTAATTAAGTTGAAATGAAACAGTTAGAATTAGACAAGACAGTAATTTGACACTATGCAACATATTCTTCTGCAACTGATTTATTGTCAATATTCTAGAAGTTTTAGAGTATTTTATTGGATTTTCCAAGTCTAGTTTTACTTAACATATGAAATGAAACATAATGAATGCGTGTAAATTACATATGTACCTAGATAACCTCCTCTTGTAGGAAGCGCTTTCAACTGAAGTAGCTCCCAACTTTGATCTGGGCTTAGACATTCTGGTTGGTGAATGAATCCTTTTGGATTTATGTACTCAGCAACATCAATATTACGAGTTGTAAGCATTAATTTGCTTAAAGATTTTCCAGCAGTGAATGCTGCCTTTATAGAATCCCAAGCATCATTCGTCCAAATGTCATCAAGTACTATCAAACATTTTTTCTTTTGCTGGATTTGTAGCAGATTCTCCACTAGCTTGTCTTCGTCCCAAGTAAATATTTCCTCTTTCATCTCATGGACGAGACCTATAAGTATTCGCTGCAAAATTTGTCTCGTTTGCCACTTTTGTGAAATGGAAACCCAAGCTAAACCAGCAAAGTGAGTCTTGATGGTGGAATGATTGTATATTTTTTCAGCCAGAGTTGTCTTACCCAGACCTCCCATTCCACAAATTGAGATGAGCGGGTAAGAGTCATCACTTTCATCCACCAGATATCCAACCAATTGATCAACATCGGCCTGAAATCCAACAAATATTTCTGGTTCAACAGTAGTGAAAGTGTGAAATCGCTTGAGCATTCCTGGTTGTCGATGAGATGAATTTGATGATTCAGGGGATTCTAATGTTGATTTGATATTACAATCACGAAAGCGATTGAAGAGAAGAGACATCTTTCTTTGAATATCTTTGAGCTTTCTTGAAAACGTCCTTGTGTTCATCCACTGCGTTATTTTTCCAGTGGTTGATAATGCTTTGACAAGATAAGTTTCGACAACATGTTCAGAATCATAGGCAAGATCTCGTACCTCAGCAAGCAAAACACGGACTTTTTCTTCATATATCCTTGAATCAGCCTCCGGTAAGAATGTCTTCATCCGTGTGAGCTCAGTCACCAGTTGTTGGATTTCATCAGTCACTTGATGAAGAAGTTGAGGTTGCTCAATCAGTAAATCAGTTAGCCTTCCGACAACCATTGATACAATTGCTTCAACCATTCCTAATTTCTTTGTTTTTTTTCTTTGACAGGAATTAAGCACAAATGCAGTTGAAATGTATAAAGCCTTTGGTCAGCAATCGTAGTTGACTATACAAATTTAATGCATGAGCATGTGGATCCATGCTTCAACAACGGTACTGCACATGATTGTACAAAAATTTGTTAGCTGTGAACATATAATATTCAACAACGGAACTGCACAGTGATCACATGAACCCACAAGGCCATTTTGTCTCTTTCTTCTCAACTTGATTTAGATTCCCCATAATATTTGATTTATTCCTGTCGGTTAATTTATACTCCTAAGAACTTCTAACTACTATGTGTATGATTTTTCTAATATAATGTTTGAGATTCACCATAAATTTCTTTTATGTATAAAAGTATTAATATTTGATACATATCACTTGTATCATCGAGAATGACCAGGTCTGCATAAATGAAAATATAAATAAGAGATCTGCATATTTTGCGTTTTTTTTCGTGGTTTTAGATTCTTCTTGTATGGAGGTCAAATATTTTTTTTGTTGATAATTAGTATAGATAACGTTAGACGAATATTTTGATCATTGAGATCCTTAGTTTTGAGGTGCATTACCAAAACAACAATGATTACTCAATAATAATCCCATTGAGCTGAATCATTTTATTAATAATATTATTTAAATCTGTAGTTGTGTAGTTGTAGAGATCTGAATTTCATATTACGATGAAATACTGTAGCAAATAAGTATTATTTAGTTTATTTAATATGTCGTGATTGTTGAGTCACTGGTGTCTATACTCTTTCAGAGAGTATTCTAGTGGTGCAATCTTTTGTTTTGTTGCTTTGTCAATTTTTAGCTTTTGTTTGTGGTCTGTATTAGTTATTTGTAGATTCTAGCTCAAAGTTGTATTGGTATGAACTCCTACTATAACTGGAGGTTGGTTTAACAAATCTGGCTTTTCAAAAAAAATAAATTATGTAGTTGTAGGAAATCGGCACTTTGGTATTATTATGTTCTACCCAAATAATAATATTATAGTTGAAGAATAACAAAGACAAGAAGAAAAGTTAAATTTTACGCAAAACAATTTTCTCATTGATTCTTTCATAAGAAGAGAATTTACAATATATAAACTGATACTTAGTTCCAAAAGATTAGTTTACTGGGCTAAACTAAATCTTACCAGCACAATTCCATCTCAGCCCACACATAGACTTTGACTCGCACTGATTTAATAATGTCGTCTAATTCAATCGGCCCAATTCGTGACAATACCTCCCTGTTAAAATCATCCTTGTACTCAAATTTAAGGTACATGTTGCAACTGTCACAAATCCAGGAACATTTACCAGAATAATAGCACTCATATACCAAACAATGATCAGGTTGAACCCATCAGACGTTGTAGTTTGCTGCTATTCCTGTAGATGATTAATTGGATCATCCGCACCTCTCCAATCATGGTATCTGTGAAGTTTCTTAATTCAGAATGCAGCAAGGTAATGGTTAAAGCTAATTGTCCATATTCTTTCCTTATAATGGCAACTAGAGATATAATCTAAAGTCACGGTTTATTACTCTTATTCAACCTTCCCTACTCCAATCTTCTTCTACACATGTCTCAAATTCTTGTGGCTTAATCGAATTTATCTACCTTTTGCAGTTTTAGCTTTAAAAATGCAATCTCCGAAGACTTCCCCAGGCAGGCAAACCGCCATTAAGCTTCTCTAATCCAACCTTTTTGCCCTTATACACTCTATTTTCTGTGTTAAATCCAATCAGATCAATGAACGCAAGATTATCAAGGAATAGAAGCCACCTTCTAATCTCATCCTCTCCAGATTTCGTAGTTTGCTGGTCATTAATACATATAAATAGGAGCTCAAACACCAAACTCTGAACTTCATTATCAGTCCAAGTTAAAGCAGCCAGATTCAGGAGATTAGCATCTTGCATCCTCACAACAGCAGTTTGTGATGAACCACAAGCTATATTGGCATATATAAATGTGAAACTAGTATGGATATGTAGTACAGAAACCCCGATAAACTTGGCTTTAAGATGAACTGATGGAGTATTTGTCTCATAAAAAATGTGATGCACTGACAACCTTGTAAACTCAGCTCTGTATGGTTCTGGTTCTTTCAGATTATTATAGAAAATTCCATTACCCAGAAGACCAACAGTCGGATGAGTACCCTATTAATAGCATCATTTCGAAGCACCTCATCCATACATCCTTTCCTCCAACCATTCTTGTCCACTAGAGTGAAATTAAGAGGAGCCTTGTACATAGCTTTTGTCTACTACGAGCAATTTTCCCCAACCTTACCTCATTGTTTCAATACCTCCATATTAATATGCTCAAATCCACCATTTTCCAGCTTGAAATTCGGAGTAAAATTTTTGGTTGTATCTTTTGTACCTCCACCAGGATCATTGATGCATACATTCTTCTCACCAACATTGTTAACCTCCGTATCCCATCCACGAACAGTTGTGTCTGGAGTAGGCTTCTTATTAATCTGTATTGGAAAATGGCCAAAAGTAACACTAACATTCTCCCTATACTGCCTTTGTGATTCATAAAAATAAGCAGGTATGGTGAAAACAATGCTCTTAATTGTGTTGCAAGAAAAGGCCTGAACAGATTTCCTCAAACTAGAAAAAATCATCCCAGTTTGTGTCCATTCAGTCTTGTTATTGACACCCATAATAGTCATTACCCTTATCAGTCTCAACAAACATTTCTTCCTTTAATTCATAAATTTCATGTTCTACTTCAGTAGCTTCAAATAACAATCTCTCTTCAACTTGTTGCTCTTGAAACTTAGACCACGAATTAATAGTTTCCCAAACTTTTTCTTTGAGACCATTTATTAAATTATGAGCAAGTATTCTGCTACTTCTTTTGTTTCTAGATATTCAGTCAAAAATATTCAGTCATATACTCGTTGACCGAGTTCTTTGTTGGATGCTCAACGGATTTACCAAGTAGCACATATCCACCTCATAATCGTCAAAACGGAGTAATATATCATGTAAAAATATCTTCCACCGATACCAAGTAGGACCACAGGTTTACCAATAGAACATTTCCTCTTTAGTGTTTCTACCATCAATTTCAGAAAATGTTCTAGCCAAGTTGGGACATTTGAGGCATTTGATGGGTTGAGCAATTTTTTCTATACCGTATCCATGTCTGCGATACTTGGCCCTTCCAATTTTTTCTGAAAACTAGCGTTGCCTAATGGTCCTAACATCTTGCGAATCAAAATTACATTCTTCAGGAATTATTCATAGTTGGCCTGCTCCCGGAGATGCCCCAAGTATTTAAGCAGAAACTTCATAACTCTCTTGCTGATATATCTTTAGTCCGGATCACCTGCTTAAAATTATGCTCTTCTTCCCTAGAGGAAGACCCATTGTCAGTATTGGAGAAGATTCCGATGTTGAGGGAGCTCCATTTGGTGGGAGCATATGAGGGGAAGGAAATGGTGTGCTCAGCCAGGGGTTTCCCGAACCTCACCATTTTTATAGTGTATAGTCTCCCAAACATAGTAAAATGGAGAGTGGAAAACGGAAGCATGCATGCCCAGTCTCTCCGAATTGCATCTTGCTATTTGTGCGAAGTTAGAGGAGCTTCCGGAGGGAGTGAGATTCCTCAGTTCTCTTACAAAATTAATTCTATATTCAATGCCTTCGGATTTATGTGACAGGATTCGCGTGGTAATTAGTCTGTCATGCTTCTTGAATGGAGTACTCTGCATTATTATTTTTTCTTTCTAGCTTGTATGATATTAAAATTCCAACAGAGTGCTCTGAAATTGGAAAATACTGTAAATGTATCATGTATTGGTTTATTGCAAATTTGCAATCACATCTTTCACTGTTCTTTTACAATGATACGTCGACAATCAAGTCCTCTACAGAATTGTTTTGGATAACAAATAATGCACAATGTGCTCACCCTGATGCCTTTTTTGTCCAAGCTGGTCTGGAAGCATGCAGCACCAGTGCTCTTAGAATCTGTATAACTTTGCTAACATTAACAAAGTTGCTCACATTCCTGATATCAGAATCGAAACTGAATAGTATTATTGTATCTGCAACGTTACATTAAGTATTATTGTATCTGCAATGTTACATTCCTTTTTAGTTTGTATCTACCTTAGTCCTCCGGCCAACCTTAAGCTCTGATACCACGTTGAGTAACCAGCCCATCTAAAACCTTAAGGTATTGGAGGAAGGCCCCAATAGGATCATATATTTAACAAATTTGCACTCTCATCTTTTTCGGTTTCTTTACAATGATAACGTTGTTTGACATTTAAGTCTGCATACAGTTACCGAACATATCTATACGAAATTGTATTGGATAACAAATAATGCAAAGTGTGCTCATTTTGATGCCTTTTTTGTCCAAGCTGGTCTGGAAGCTTGCAGCACCAGTGGTCCTAATTTGAACGCTTTAATCGCCAAGTCACTTCTAATGATCGAAATGGCAGAGAAGTTCCAAGAGTTTAAACCAAGATCAGTCGGACCTAAGAAGGGATATTCAAGAACATTGGCTCTGCTACATTGATATCTACATTGGCTCTGTCTCATAATGCCCTATCAGACTTTCTCTAGTTGAGTATGAGACATAATTTTGATATCCACCCTTACCGTCTGCTCGGAAAAAGCTGAGTATGAGATATAACTTCTGATCTTACCTGGTCCCTTCTTAATTTTCCTGTATTTGTCAATGGTAACGATTTTGTCTGTATGATGCAGCATTTAGGTGCTTTATGTTGTAAATTTCACTAACAAATATAGCAACATAGAGGCAAGTCCAGGCCAAGACCACAGCTAACAAAACAAAACATGCATGTAAACAAAATCAGTAACTGAAATAACGAAGAAAAAAACGAAGATGTACCCGAAACCATAGCTTTCAACAGTGACTGAAAATAATGGTTGTGCACAGATACAGAACGCCAAGAAAAGAAGATCATAGCTTCATTAGGCCTTGCTCGAAGCCCTGACTGCTTTCGAAGAGAATATTGCCCCTACCTGCCATGCGTTGGGATGCGTGCAATATCTCCACCAGGATAAAGCAGCTCGGAGTTTATGTTAACAGCAGCAACAAAACCTCCACCTCGACTAGCACCTCAGTCGCCGGAAAACTAACTAACAGCACTTCGAACTTGTGTTTTTGGGAGAGAAATGCAGAGAGGGTGAAAAGAAGAGAATGTAGTGTGGTGAGTAAAATACATTCACTTTAGCCTCTAATATAGGAGAGGAAAAGTGAAACTTCCCACACAATTAATGTATGAATTAAACTGCTCCATTAATAAATAAAATCAAAACTGATCAGATTTTGAATTTAAAAATATTTGTAACAGTTTTTCATTTCACACCCACATTATTATCAGATTTAAATTTTAATTGAATTTATCAGTTACCCAGCCCAACAATTGTAATAATAATCCAGTCAACTGATAATAAATTTGAATTAAAATTAATTCTCAAATAAATAAAATCCTCGCCCAGGTCGCCTCGCGTACGCGAGACGCCGAGACATTCTCCTAAATCGCCCTTCGACCCGGTCCGGTGCGTGACGTGACGGGGTGGCGGCGCACGCACGTGTGTGTACGCGTGAAACACACAACAACACAATGGACCATCACACACCTTAGTAGTTGTATACTATTCATGTGTGTGATACCATATAAAGCACACAACTCCCTTTATTTATTTCAATGTGGGAAAAAAACATTCTCAAAATTCCAAGCTTTTTCTAGCTACTTTCAACTCTCATTTTATATGGATTTCATTAAGAAAATTCTTAAAACCATACATGAAAATTTAAGTTCAAATATTATTGAACAATTTCCAATCATTAGATTTTAGGATTAACATCAAGAACATAATTAAAATTAAGCTCTAAAATCCTAATTTTCTAACAATCCCCCACAAATCCATACGCGATTAATTTTCCATCATGACTTGTTTTCCAGAGTCGGTACCCTTCCGAGTTTGAACCCTCCTAAATCCTCTACTTCAATGGTTATCGGATTCAGATGGAATGTTTCACCTTGAATCTTAATCCGTTTAATATAACCATATTCTATAGACGACGACAAGTCAAAGGCTATGGTGCCAATCTACGACTTTGAGACATTAATGGTCATGTCTCGATCCTGTTCGTCGAATGCTTCAAGGATTAACCCTATCCTCTAATTGCGACCACACAATTACATTCGCTTAGCTGGGCATCTCCAGAGATATACTGCCTCTATCTCGCCAAATAACTTGACCCCATTCAGAGTTTTAACACCCTTGTTTTTCTAGTAGTGTCAGTACCTTCTAGGTTTACAAGGGATAGACTCAGATACTATATTATCATCTATGTAGAAAAGGTACTACCAATTCATCTTTACAGCTTGTTACTACCCATTGAATACACTTCGAGGGATCTCCTCTCATGTGTATTGGGTTCCCACTGTTGACGAATTATGATGGGTTGACAGTCCCATCCCCAACCTTGACTTCAGGACCACTGCAGGTTCCAGTCCTTTAGTAAGAGGATCAGCTATATTATTCTGAGTTCCTATGAACTCTATAGGTATGATCCTATCAGTCACTAAACCCCTTATAGACTTGAGTCTAACTTGGTTGTGTCTCTTAGTTTTAGGATTATGCTTTTTACTGCTAATCTTGTCGATAGTTGTTCGACTATCACAGTGAATAACAATAGCAGGAAGCGGTTTGCTTACTACAGGTATCGCAGACATAAGTCCGTGTAACCATTCAGCTTCCGTCCCTGTGACATCAAGTGCACACAACTCAGCCTCAAAAGTAGACCGAGTAACTATAGCCTGTCTGCTTGACTTCCAGGATATTGCTCCACTCGCCAAGGTGAACACGTATCCAGTCACTCCATTGGAACCAGACTTCTTAGCTATCCAACTTGCATCACTATACCCTTCAAGCACACCAGGAAATCTCCTGTAGTGTAAACTAAGGTACATTGCGCCTTTTAGATATCTAAGTACTCTATCAAGAGCATCCCAATGAGTTCTGTTTGGACAGCTTGTATATCTAGCCAACTTAGACACAAAATATGAAATATCTGGTCTAGTACAGTTAGCAAGTTACTGTAAGCTCCCAATAATCTGAGAATACCTTAACTGAGACACAGGCACTCCTGAAGTATTCTTGACAAGGGCAACTTTCGAATCATAGGGTGTACTAGCAATTCTACACTGTGAATAACCATATTTCTCAAGTATAAATTTCTCTATATAATGAGATTGGGTCAAGGTTATTCCTTCAGTGGACTGAATCAGTTTGATTCCAAGAATCACACTTGCCTCACCCATATCCTTCATTTCAAAATGCCTTTTCAAGAATTCTTTAGTCTCGTTAATAATCTCAATATTGGTTTCAAACAGTAAAATGTCATCCACATATAGGCACAAAATAACACACTCAACACCTTTAACTTAAGTGTAGACACACTTATCACTTTCATTAATCTTATAACTGAAAGGCAATACAGTTTCATCAAACTTTTTATACCAATCTCTGGGAGCTTGTTTCAAGCCATAGATGGACTTGATCAACTTACATACTTTCCTTTCATTTCCAGATGCAAAAAATCCCTCAGGTTGATCCATATAAATCTCTTCTTCAAGTTCACCATGAAGAAAAGCCATCTTTACATCCATCTGATGGATGATAAGACCATGGACTGAAGCCAATGCTATAAGCATTCAGATTGTTACCATTCTTGCAACACTACACCAAAAACAGCCTGTTGTAACCAAACAAATGTTACAATAGGGCCCTTTTAACGTTACTAAAGGCCAAAAACTGCCTAAGGTAACATAAAATTTAAGTTAGTTTTTTCGGTGATAGCTTAGGGTACCTAATCTAACATAAACGTCGCCTACTCTAACATGGCCTTTTCTGTTACCCTAGGCCCCTAAGGTAACAAAAAAATTCCAAATGTAACGTAAAACGTATGTTACATTAGAGAGACATAGAATTTTCAAAATGACGTGGAATGCTGACGTGGCATGCAACGTGGCATGCTGATGTGGCAGTATGGGACCATATTGATGACGTGGCATGTAGTGACATGACATGTGGGTCCCACTTTTATGGTGTATTTTAAGAACCTATGGTAACACTTTTAGTAGCTAATGTAACATTTGTAAGCAAGCTACTAAAACATTTTACATTGTTTACGGTAACAGTTTATGAAGCTAATGTAACACTTTGACTAATAAGAAAGTGAAAATGTACTATTGGTATTTAAGCAACCCCAAATTCAATAAAACATCCAAAACAACAAACATCTAACAAACATCCTCCCAAAACATCCAACCATCCAACAACCATCCTACTAAAACATCCAAGCCCCTACTATAACATCCAACATCCAACAAAAGTTAAACTACATAAACTACATAAAACAAAAGTTAAACTAGTTCACGACTTAATAGATAGCGTTATACGCTTATGAACTTGAAAAATACTGGTACTAAAAGCTGTTGCGGCCAGTTATTGTGTAGCATCATCATTGTCACTTGTAGTAATCACGCACAAGTCCTGGATGTCAATTCTTATATCCGGGTTGGCTTCCACAAGTCCTTTAAGGACAACTTCCATGTTTTGTTGTACCTTTAGCTCGACACCTTCTTCAACTTTCTTTACTCTCTCCTGGAATTTGGACTCAACTTTCTTCACTTTCTCCTCCAGTTCTTCAAATGGAGTATTGTGGCTGTTGCATTCAGTATACATCACTTACCTTGTTAGTGAATCTAAATCTTGCACGAGGATGCTAATGCTAGAGTGCTTAGCTGTAGATCCTTCCATAATTATTATGTCTCAAACAACGTTAGCAGTGGACTGGACAACAAAGAACAACAAAGACACATCAGAGAAGAAATTTACAATATGAACCACTAAAACTATCTACAACAGAAATATTTTACAAGGAACCACAAATTAAAGGCACTTACAATCTAGAAGAAATAAATTTATGAAAGCACAACCACCACAACACATAGTCAACACATAGCCACTGCCCCTACTTTATTTTTGGCCTCCATCTTTAAGTTAAAGCAATGCATATCAAAAAGCAATTTGAAGTCCTTACTCAACATGCCATTATCACATAAATTCTCTAAGAAATTAAGTTACAAATAGATAGGTACATACATAGATCCACTGAAAATTAAACAAAGAAAAGGGGAGGTGAAAAAACAAAATACAAACAACTCGGTTAAAGCTTCTTAAACATTTACAAAGGGACCACCACAAACAAAAATAAAATCTGGTCAATGGATTTACTTGGACTTGAATGGAATTGCTCTGATCACAACCTGGTGGCATAGTGTTGTTAGTGTTGCTCCAATAAATGGTCCTACCCGGAAGATTCACTGTAAAAATGCATAGATTTAATCCATTTAATTAGTGACTAACATGCAAAAAATCAATATTTATAAACAAGAACAAAGGTCTTTTCATCATTCTTAGACTAGTGTAGCAGACCATATAAAATACCCATATGGTCTGAGAATCATGTTGAGCTCCAAAGACCACATTATTATTATCAGATTTTAATTTTAATTGAATTTATCAGTTACAGATCAGTTTATATTCATGTCCAGGTTCAATGAATTAGACTAAGCCCAATTCAGTATCGAACCCAACCCCACAATTGTAATAATAATCCAGTCTACTGATAAATAAATTTGAATTAAAATTAATTCTCAAATAAATAAAATCCTCGCCCAGGTCGCCTCGCGTACACGAGACGCCGAGACATTCGCCTAAATCGCCCTTCGACCCGGTGCGGTGCGGGCCAGGGCGGGGCGACGGCGGCGCGCGTGTGTGAAGCACACAACAACACAATGGACCATCACACACTTTAGTAATTGTATACTAGTCATGTGTGTGATATCATATAAAGCACACAACTCCCTTTATTTATTTCATTGTGGGAAAAAAATATTCTCAAAATTCCAAGCTTTTTCTAGCTACTTTCAACTCTCATTTCATATGGATTTCATTAAGAAAATTCTTAAAACCATACATGAAAATTTAAGTTCGAATATCATTGAACAATTTCCAGTCATTAGATTTTAGGATTAACATTAAGAACATAATAAAAACTAAGCTCTAAAATCCTAATTTTCTAACACTTTGAACCTGTGGAAAGGTATAAGAAAGGCATAAATAACCTAGTAGTGTAATTATGGTTACAAAATTTGTGACCAGGTAAAAATATCAACTATATTCAAGTTCTAGATAGATGCCCTGTTAAATTCTTATCTCTGCAGTAGTTCTGGAGTATCTCATTAGACAAGCATTGATATATGTCTTTAGTTGAGGGTTTTGAGCAATAATCAGTCCACGTCCACTTAGGTTTTAGTTGAATACAAGCTACTACTATTTTTGTGAGGCGTGTGTCCAGAGGCGGATCCTTTAAGGGGTAAAAGTGTCTTCCAACCCCCCTAAAATTTTTAATATAGTTAAATATGTAAATTCAAATAATATAAAAAATAAAAATGACCCCCTTACTTTTCGTAAAAAAGATTGTCCCTACTTAAAGTTTGTTTATTGGTGCAAAAATTTTATTAGTGAAAGTTATACTTTTTTTTTGTTTTAAAAAATTATGAATTATAAATAAATCAAAGTTAGGAATAGATGACATAAAAAGATAGGAATAAATATTGAACGAGCATTTTTAGTTAAACCAAGCGCATATAAGCCATGCACCTGGTGTAAATTACAGTCACAGGACAGTAGTATAAGTCACTAGTGTCACCAACACAAATCAATATTTGTAATCTTTAAACTAAATTAATTTGTATCGAAAAAACAGCAACAGATAATCGCACAAGTCATACACTGTTGAAGTTCAACGATTTTCTCTGGAAGTTTTTAAGAACTTCTGATTCCTGAATTTGTCTAGTTTATTTCATGTAATTAATGTTACTTTACAAAATGAAGAGTCAATATAATTAAGGAGGAAGGTTCAAGAACCATAACACTAAAAAAAATTCTGGAACCATCTTCATTTTGTATAAATAGGAGTAAATCTAAGTTGAGTGTTAGTGAGAGAGAATAAGGATTATCAAACAGTAAGCATTGTAATCCTGAAGTGTGTTATCAATAAAAGTTCTTTTATTCCTAAGTGTTTACATTTGGTATCAGAGCCCGGATTGTCAAAGACGGTGGTCGGCGATCTGTGAAAAATTTAAGTTTTCTATTGGGATTCAAGTTGTTGGTCAGGGACCAAACCTTCTTAGAATTTTGTTGGGCATACTATCCAAGTCACTATGGCAGACATAACAACATCAGTAAGCGGCATCGAGAAACTCAATAATTCCAACTACAATATATGGAGCATCCGGATGCAGTTCTATATGCTTGGGCAAGACTTGTGGGATATTATTAGCAATGGCAACACCACACCGCCCACCAATACAGAGGAGTTAAAAAAATCGAAGGTGAAAGCAAAAAAGGCTATGTATGTTTTGTCAGTAACATTTGAAGATGAGTTGTTGCAGCATATCAAAGATTCAAAAACTTCAAAAGAGGCATGGGACAACCTGGCATCATTGTTCGCAAAAACAAACGATGCGAAACTCCAGCGGATGGAAAATGAGCTCTTATCGATTTCACAGGAAGACATAACGGTGAGTCAATATTTTAACAAAGTTAAAAATATTTGTGATGAAATCTCTAAATTAGATCCATAAAATGGAGGATTATAATTCATGGGCTTAGATCTGAATTTAATAGTATTATCACTGCAACATGTGGATGGGCGAAAGAACCAATTTTAACCGAGTTGGAGAATATTTTATCCAACCAGGATGCTTTAAACAAACAGATGTCTAAAGTATCAGTAAAAGAAGATGATGAAGCAGCTCTTTTTAGTAATAAAAGAGGGTATGAAGGACAAGAGAAGAGAGATACAAGACAATACAACAGAATCTCAAAGGATTGTTAATAGAGGAGGACAGAAGCAAGTTTTCAACGTGGGGGAGCTCATCTGAATCCTGGAAATAAAAACAAGGATGAAATAAAATATCGAAGGAACAATAATCAGTGCTACACCTGTGGAAAGAAAGGTCACTATGCAAGAGATTTTCGATTCAAACGAATGGAAGGAAACACTGCAACATCAAGCCACAAAGTTGATAACAGTGAAGAAGAATGTGACTTTAAGGTGTCTTACGTAATGGACAATCAACAAAAATTCAAGGCATCCTGCATCAGTCAAGAAGATAAAATAGAAAAAATAGCCATCATCACATTAAGTGATAAATTTATAAATTATGAAGAAGATTGGATTGTAGACTCTGGTTGTTCTAATCATATGACTGGAGATAAAGAGAAATTAGCCAATCTGAATATATACAAAGGCAGCCGTGTTGTTATCACCACAAATAACTCAAGGTTAGCTATGTCTCATGCTGGAAAGACAAAAATCACTCCACGATTGAATTTAGAAGAAGTAGAATTGGAAAATGTGATGCATGTGCTAGGTATGAAGAAGAATTTATTATCAGTGTCATAACTTACAAAATCTAAGAATCATATGGTGTTTGGTCCAGAGGATGTCAAAGTATATCGATGTTTTAAATCAGATGATACGCCAATAATGGAAGGAAGAAAACTTGAGTCGGTGTATGTCATGTCAGTGCAAATAACATAAGTTCACAAAACTAGGAAAAATGAAACATCATAATTATGGCATGCACGTCTAGGACATGCAGCTATAAGAAACTTAAAGTAATGATGAAGAAGGCAATGCTAAAAGGTGTGACGCCCTCCAAATCCGGGGTCTAGATTTGGGAGTCACTGACTGATAAACCACAATATAATAGGCACAGTGGCATAAAATAATAAATATGACCCCTTGCATGCAAATGGATCGATCACAGGTTATAGTACGAAACAGGCACTAAAATAAATCAAGTGTTATTACAACCTATAAGTCTATTTCATTTTACAGACTATTCAAATTTTATTACAAACCTCTAGACTAGTTAAACGTCCCAAAACAGTCTACCTGGAAACACACCAAACTATTTACAAGCACACAACCCCTGGTCAAACCTGGAACTTAGGTCTGCTCTGACTTAGCTGAAAGATTAGAATAATAAATAAGTATGAGCGAAAGAAGTGCTCAACAAGCAGTATAAAATGTATGCTTGAAATAATAAACCACAACTTGATAATAACTGAATAACAGGAGATAAATAGTAATATTTGATCAACAATTAAAGTTGAACTAGCTATAAACAATAAATAATAATTTTTAGATTGGAATCTTTCACCGACGGACGTACTATCACATGCTGATCAGCCCATGTGATAGCACTGGATCATGGTTCGTAGAAACATGTCCCAAAATACGAATACTCAAATAATAGGCAATATAGCTGCCTATGGCACAAGTTGTATCATAATATTTCATATAATGCATAGCCCTCCGCTAGACCGTCCGCCCCGGTCACTTACGCATTCATCCAATCCATAAAATATTTTGATCAAAGGAGTCGAATCAAGCGACATCCTTAACAATATAACTCCCTATTTCATATGAAAATGCATCAATTGAATTCCTTCTTATAATTGGTTAGGTTTTAGTGACATTGGCAAATTCATTAGGGATAATCTTATCAAGTCTTTACGCATCTCGAAAGTTGTATGAAGCTATGCTCAACTCTATTTTAAGAGCGCCAATGGTCTTCTTCCATACCAACCCACTTGGACGCATTATCAATCGGTTTGCGAAGGATCTAGGTGATATTTACCGCAATGTTGGGCCTTTTGTGAATATGTTTTTGGTCAATTGTCCCAGCTCATTTCAACTTTTGTGTTAATTGGGATACTAAGTACTATGTCATTGTGGGCTATATTGTCACTTCTACTCTTGTTCTATGCAACTTTCTTCAGTAAAATATTTTCTCTTTCCTATTTTTAGAGCAAAGTAGTATCATTAGACATGATTGATTATGATATTTGCACATCATATCAAATGATCACTCTCTTGATGTTATAATCCTGTTAAACCAACTTATCGATATTAATATATATAACTAGTTGGTAACCTGTGCGAAGCACGGGCCGAAATTAAAAATAATAGTATCATATTATTATTTGCACAAAACTGAAACTCATAATAAATACAAATCTAAATATAATATATCAAATGCTGTTAAAATATGTAGTTAAAAAAATCGAGTATAACTCAAAAATTTCACCGTATAGTTCTAGTTATGCATGCACCTAATTATTTACTTATATAAATGTGATATGTTAACTTGCTAATACGATTATTTTAACGTAAACCGAAGCTCGGATGTCCAACAACAAATAAAAATCGAAGGGAAATAAAATTTACAAAGAGTAGAAGTTAATTTTTGTTAGTTCAGATTTTATTACATAAAATTTTAAAAATAGTTGTATAATTTTATAGTGAGTACCAAGATTTAGTACCTAAACATGGTTTCTTTATTAGTATAGATAGTTGATAACTCGTGCGACACACGGACCCGAGACTAAAAATATCGAATCAATATTTGTAGAGAATTATTCATAATCTGTGCAAAACACGAAATAAAATTAATGTATTAATATCAATAATAAATTGGTACTTGCAAAAAATAGTTATGTGGTTAAAAATAATCGAATCAGTTATGAAATTTTTCACTAGAATTTATAATTCTAGTTTTGCATTGTTTTACTTGATATAAAAATCTAACATATTAATTTTATTTTTGTGAAATGAATTGTATCTCTATCTTATGAACCAAATATTAGTTCTTCAGATAATTTCATTTTAATTAATATAATTTGATAATTATCTTATAATTAGCCTTTTCAATATATTTTATTTAATATTACTTAATTATCGATAAAAATTAATTTACAAATTAAAAGTAAATAGATTCATTATACTTAATGTAATCTAAATACAATCCATAAATTTGTTACTGTTAAAATATGTTTTTTTTAATTTAAAGTAAATAAATATTGTGATGGACAGTAACAAAGTCAATTCGTGTTAATATTTTACTTTGTAGTTAGTAGTTTTTCAAAATAAAAGTAAATATATGTTATTTTACTTAATTTAATGTAACTTAATAATTTTTTAATATAATTTATAAATAAATAAAGTTTGCAGAGAATATAAGTCAATTCATGTTAGTAATTTATTTAGTAGTTTGTAGTTTTTCTAAAATTAAAAATAAGTATAAGTTATTTTACTTAACTTAATAAATTTTTAATATAATTTACAAATCATTTTAAAAATATTTTTATTGTATGACGATTGGATGAACACTAACTAAAAATAAAATAAAATTTATAAAATAGAAGTCGATTTGTGTTAAAAATAAAGTTTATTGAGAATAGAAGTCAACTTATGCCAATTTTGTTACTTTGGTATTTTTAACATCAAATTATAAATAGTTTGGCTTATTAATAAAGAGTATAGATATCATATCAAGTGAAAGTGTTTTATATCTGGATTCTGGTGCATAGATATGACCAAGAAGTCTCGTAAGACATCATTTTTCTTCCTCAAGTAATCAAAATTTCACACTGGACCTTGCAGAGTACAACGCGTGAAGTGAAGCGCTTAGATTCTATTACCAGATCTCCTGTCTATGCCCATTTTGGAGAAGCATTAAATGGCTTGTCATCTATTCGTGCATATAAAGCCTATGATCGGATGACCAAGATTAACGCATACTCCATGGACAATAATATTGTAGAAACTGAACACTGCAATACAAATATACACACAAAGGTGTTTATTCTTGTAAAACTGGGAAAACAAAATGTATTATCAGTGATAATAAAAAAGATGGTTACAACGTTAATAAATAGAAACTGATGCCTAACAAGGTGGCATGAAAACAGACACAACTACTGACATGACTACTAACACGTATCCACTACTGAGACCTTATTCAAACTTCCTAAAAATCCTCTACTGCTGCATGACCAAGTCGTGTAAATAAAACACTCAACATAATAATTATTAAATAACAACAACTAAATCAAATAAGTTCATATTAAAACCCAACAATTTCTCCCTTAATCTAAACTTGTCTCATGCAATTCTTCCAGCCCATATGGCTTATTCGACTGAGCCCTTATGGCTAATAATTTGAGCTCGTATGGCTATTCAACTGAGCCCGTATGGCTAATAATATGAGCCCGCACGGCTATAATAACGCTGGTTTATCATCCTCGACGAGTGCCATGTTTACTTATTGCCTTTTCTCTCTTTCCCATCGTGATTTGCTATATTCTGATGCATAGTGTCCCAAGGTGTTACAGTTGTAGCACCTGATCCTACTCTTGTCACGGAAATAACACTAGTTTTTTGATTCTGAGATGCCAAGAGAAGTTGTTGTCTGTCTGCGCTCTCAGACCTGCCCTTCATCCTCTCCTCGTGAGCTTTAAAACGACCCACTAACTCTTCAACCGTCATAGCTTTCATGTCTCCGAACTGTTCGATATTTGAAGCTATCTGGAGAAATTTATCAGGGACTGCATGTAGGATCTTTCTCACAACACTTGACTCCTCCATCACTTCTCCAAGAACCCGTATGTTGGTTGCTATCCCGCTCAGCTTCATACAAAAATCATCGATGTTATCTGTCTTCTTCATGGTAAGAGACTCAAACTCTCCCTTTAACGTTTGTACCTTAGCCTCCTTCACTCGCTCTGCTCCTACACACATGGTTTTAATGGCTTCCCAAGCTTTCTTTGCGGTTTCTTTCTCAGTAATAGTCAGTAGTACTTCTTCTGGCACGCCTTGGTATATAGCTGCAAGAGCTATCTGTACCGTCCTCTCATCAACAACAGTCTTTGGGTCTTCTTCGATCGCACCCCAAACACCTTGAGCCTTCATGAAAACTTTCATTTTCAGGGACCATGTTGTATAGTTACTTTTCGTTAGAATTGGATAGATTAAACCCACAAAACCTTCTTTTGTCTTGGTTATCTCCATGATTAAGTTTGTGTGTTTGGGTTGATATTTGGGCATACAGCAACTGGAGCTCGGATACCAAATGTAGAAACTGAACACTGCAATACAAATATACACACAAAGGTGTTTATTCGTGTAAAACTGGGAAAACAAAATGTATTATCAGTGATAATAAAAGAGATGGTTACAACGTTAATAAATAGAAACTGATGCCTAACAAGGTGGCATGAAAACAGACATAACTACTAACACGACTACTAACATGTATCCACTACCGAGACCTTATTCAAACTTCCTAAAAACCCTCTACTGCTGCATGACCAAGTCATATAAATAAAACACTCAACATAATAATTATTAAATAATAACAACTAAAACAAATAAGTTTAGATTAAATCCCAACAAATAATAGGTTTACTCTTGTGAATATGAGTGGAAATTGTTGGTTGGCCATTTGCTTGGAAACTTTAGGTTGAGTCATAATTTGGCTTACTGCAACATTTGCTGTTGTGCAGAATGGAAGGGCAGCAAACCAGGAGGCTTTCGCCTTTACACTGGGTCTGCTTCTCAGTTATGCATTAAATATTACAAGCTTATTGACTACCGTACTGAGACTTGCAAGTCTAGCCGAGAATAGTTTAAATGTTGTTGAGCGGGTTGGCACATATATAGAGCTGCCTCCAGAGGGTCCATCTATTATTGAAAACAACCGCCCCCCTCCTGGATGGCCTACCTCGGGATCAATCACATTTAAGGATGTTGTCCTACATTATAGGCCTGAACTTCCTCCAGTGTTGCATGGATTGTCCTTCTCAATTTCTCCAACTGACAAGGTTGGGATAGTAGGAAGGACAGGAGCAGGGAAATCCAGCATGCTTAATGCTTTATTCCGAATTGTTGAACTGGAAAAGGGAAGAATTTGGATAAATGATTATGATGTTTCGAAATTCGGATTGACAGATCTTCGTAAGGTTCTTGGTATTATACCACAGATGCCAGTTCTATTTTCAGGTAAACCTATAAGAAGTCATCTGTTTTATTTTTTGTGTTGTCAGAAAGTTCTGCAGAACAGAAGAAGCCAAAATATAATGGACTTGGGTCAGTTCGGCCCCGACAGTGGCACCTTCCGATAATAGTAAATCTTGTTTCTGTAGAACATAAGGATGACACTCTAAGCATATCCATTCTCTGACAACTTTTATGTTTTATATTAATTCAAACATATAGCATGTGCAAAGCACAGGTATTTTGATCATATTCAGCAGCAAAGCCTAAAAATTATTTTAGGGGTGGTGGGCAATACCTGAGTCTTTAATCAAATTAGGAGGATATGTTTGAGGAGTTTTATTTTTATAAAAACCTTATGCCCTTGAGCTTCTATTTTCCTAATGTTGTTTTTATTCGTCAAGGAACCGTGAGATTCAATCTTGATCCCTTCGATGAACACAATGATGCTGATTTATGAGAATCGCTAGAGAGGGCACATTTGAAGGATGTCATTAGGAGGAATTCCTTGGGGCTGGACACAGAGGTATTTAAGCATAAAACCGAGTGTTTTTAATATATTGGATTGATAATGTACACTTATTTCAGAACAAGTTGTGTTACCTTTCAATCGTATTTCAAAACATTTTATCTTGATTATAAAAAATCTCTATAATATATTTGTTTTCTATGGGGTAGAAGTTTAAATTTCTTGACTACTCAGTAGGTAAGACAGTGAATGATTTCTATCTTTAATGTAGAATTGAATCCATCGCTTGTACTTTAACTAGCTTAGAAACTTTCGTGTCCGTGATTCTCCATTTCTTACTAATATCAGGTGTATCATGTATGTTTGGAAAACTGTTTTTGAAATGTCTATTTGAGGTGAAATAATACACAAAGATTTTCCTTGTTGGAACTAAGGATTATTGCTAAAGTGTAGGTCAATTCATGTAGCATATATTTTTTATATTCTACATATCATTTAATCAGAACAACACAAAATTATAAGATTCTTTTTTATGAGACCATAAACTTCTTGCATGCGATTATGCCTTATATTTACGTAAGAAGATCCTGTCATTTAATAATACCATTCAGAAGGACAACTGTAACGCCCTCCAAACCCGGGTCAGAAGTTTTGGGACCACAACATACACACACACACACACACACCATATTTAAACCTGTATATAAAGTATTATATGCATTGACCTTTCTCTACACAACCACGGATCGCAACAGGTTAAAGTATGAAAACAAGCCACAACATTAACTTTTATTATATCGTACCAAATACCAACTAGTTCAACTTACAATTGCTAATGATATCATTGTTACAATCTTGCATAACTCATCTACATTATAAATCTCCTGCTAGCTCGATCCAACTTAACCGGAAACCCTAGCTCGCACACTGGACAGGGAATCCTCGTTACCAACACTTTCCTTTTCAACTGTTGAAAATATAAAAATATTTGCAAGAGTGAGCTAACTAGCTCAGCAAGTCATAATAGCAATAACGGGGGTTAAACAATAACCAATTGAAATGATTAAGAAGAATCAAGTTTCTGAATAAGTAATGATTAGAATTGGATATTCACTTTTCATTTAAAAAAAACCAAGGTTAGGCTGCTGATCAGTCACGCACTAACCCCGAGCAAGGCTCTCAGCTTTGCTCTATATACTGGATCCAAGGCACGCATTGGCCTACTATGACCACGAATCTGTTCCGACCACGAATCTGGTCCACATTTATAAAACCATCCAATTCTAAAACAATTTAAAAATGATAACCCATGTAAATCAACAAGCTGAATCATAAACAATATTTATCTTGAAGCATAGGGTGATTCACAATACCATGAAGGTATAACAAGAAATTCAAAAAGATTGGCTTTCAATAAAGGAAAGAATCAGAATGTAGAGTTCCAAGGATTGGTCTTCTGTTTAACAAGGAATAATGGTTGGTATGTCAAGCAATTTAATATCATAAATCAGTATGTGGTAGATATGTATTTGTGGAGTAGTATCGTATGTGTCTGGCTCGTATCTGAGAATTCAACAATCAATGGTTTATGAAGAATAAGGCTTATGGCTCAAGATCAATAAGAATCAGGGTTCAAGGTTAAATAGTTTAAAGCGCTTGCAATATAAAACAAGAGTTATTTTGAATAATAGCAACATGTTATGAGAAAGTTCGAAAATGTTTGCAATATATCTTGAAGAAGGTTTAGAAGTACTTGCCTTATCACCGACGATTTCCACTTTACTTGTACTCATCTAATAGTTTTACTCATCAACCACTTTCCTTCTCTTTCTAAGTCTTGCTTCTATTTATCCATCACTTGCCTTCTCTTTCTACGCTTCGATTCTATTTATGGATCACTGGTTTTCATTTCTATGCCTTGCTGACTCTGCTAGGCATCACAAGTATCTATCAATTATTCATACTCATATTATTCTAATCGTCAGATAGACGTCATAGGCTTTTATCTACCCTTCGTTTCACCCAAATCCGATTTACGGATTGAAAGTTATGACTAAAACAGTAAAACCATAACCACATAGGCATATAACGCATCAATTAGTTAGCATGTAGCACATAACACGTAAGGTATTCGATCAAAATGATTTTTCAAAGAAGATTCGGGGTTAAAATGATTTTCCAGGTATTTAATACAAATTTTTGAACATATTTCGGAATTAAAACGGGACTCCGAATCATTTTATAATTAAATAATAGGGTTCGAACACCCGAATCTGATTCTAAAATAATTTTATAATAATTATCGAGTCTTGAAAATAATTTAAAATAATATTTTAAAGCTCGAACTATTTTTCGGAATTTTTAAATAAATTTTTAAATAATTAAATCTAATTATTAAATCAATTAAAATTAATTAATAATTAATTAAAATAATTTAAAACTAATTAAAATTAATTAATAAAATAATTTCGATTTATTTTTGAATAAATAAATAATTAAAATAATTTTCTGAATTTAAAATAATTAAATAAACATTTTTTCTGATTTTTAAAATAATAAAAATATCATTTTCAAAATAAAGTAAACAGAAATCCTGTTTTTGTACGTTTTTAAAATTAAAATACGAGTTTTGTAAATAAGGGAGACTTCCAAGGGCCAAACTGCAATTTGACACCCCTGGTCGTCTTCCCCGACCTTCCCGCCGGCAGCTTTTCCGGCGGCCGGAAAATCTCCAGAATCGAACCAAATTCAGGGGGATTGTTCCCCTACATCCCAGCAACACATATCTGTATTCAAATCAAGCAAAAGATCAACGATTAATTCGGAAATGCAGCAGGAAAAGTTACGCCGCCGTCGAGTCATAAACTCCGGCGAGGCCCTTCCCGAAATCCTCTGTTTAATTTGTTTATACCATTTAACTCCCTGCTCCACGATCTATTCATTAGGGCCCTCAATTTCAACACATAACCCCAAACAAAGAAAAACCCAAATTGCAATTAAAAACATTCAAACTCTATAAACCCTAATTTTTGAATTCGAGAATCAAACTCCATTTTCTACATGTTATTGAACTCTA
This sequence comes from Apium graveolens, assembly GCF_009905375.1. NCBI lineage: Eukaryota > Viridiplantae > Streptophyta > Magnoliopsida > Apiales > Apiaceae > Apium > Apium graveolens. The sequence continues at coordinate 39,225 of NW_027418317.1, read as the reverse complement.
TTTTTGACATATAATATACCAAATTGATCAGGAGAAAATTATTTACAAGATTATGCCATCAAATCACACAAACAACATCAAGAACAAAAATTCCTATTTTAATTCATAAATAATTCGAAATAATATAATTAAATCAGAAAAATACCTTGATTTATGCACAAAATGGATGGTTGATTCAGAAAGGTATTTTCAGAGCTTCGATTTGATATATTGTACGCCCGAATCGGAGTTCGATAACGCCTTCGTTCGTACGTTTGATTATCAAGAACGCGACATGAATTCGATATTTTCTCTGTATTTTACGGGATTTTACTGACTGATTGTAATTATACGAATAAAATGAAATGATAAAAGGGCTATATATATTTTTGGAATATTGGTTCGTTTTGGATCGTTAAATTAGTTGCTTAGCCGCTAAGTAACTGTAAAAACGATCCGATTTGATACCTGTATTGGATAATTATCCAAATCGGGCTTTTTATAAAATACTTTATACAAAAATAATGTAATAATATCCCGTCTTTCGAGAATACGGGTTTTGTTCGTTTACCGAAATGATTATCGTATCGAAAATCTGGCGTCGGGCCGCGCACGGGTCAAACCGTAATCCGGATTGAAAAAGTCAAAACACGGAAAATGTCCGGAATTACCAGATTATGTTAGGAAGGAGTTTTCGGAAAAGTTTCGGGTTGTAAAAACGTAAAAACGGTTGAAGTCGGACAATTCCCGGCTTTATAAAATAATTTTGTAATTATTCAGAAAATAATTAATAAATTCATAAATCAATATAAAATCATATAACAGTCCAAAAATTACCAGAAAAATACCGTAATTATCTATATTTTATTCTGGTCAGACTAAAATTAACATACTTATACTTTATCACATATAAGCATCCACATGTCCACACCAATCATAAGATAATTCACCAAAACTCATATAAAAAATATTTATTGATAAAAATAATTACATGTGATATCCCGGATATTACAACAACTTCCGCAAGTTAAAGAACATTTTTAAGGTTCATTAGATGTCATACCTACTGTTACTCCAGCAAAATTATTTCGTAATTTTTTTACCTTAACTTTCCGAATATTTCCTCAATTTTTAATATGCATAAAGAAGGGATTAAGGGCCACAGGTGCGTCAATGAGATATATTTTCTTATATCGTTTCTTATATACTTATAATAATTCTACCATCAGATTTTCAAGACAAAGTCTGAGCAATCTGAATTGCAGAACTCGAAGGTTCTTGGTATTTTACCTACGCCTGTTTTATCTTTTTTTCAACTAAGAGTTATATCTTTGGTTCAACTTGTTAAGGTATCGGAGGCAGGGGAAAATTTCAGTGTTGGGCAGAGACAACTACTAAGTCTTGCTCGTGCATTGCTTCGTAGATCAAAGGTTCTTGTTCTCGATGAAGCAACAGCGGCTGTTGATGTTAGGACTGATGCACTTATCCAAAAAACCATTCGTGAAGAATTTAAATTCTGCACGATGCTCATTGTTGCTCACCGGCTAAATACAATTATTGATTGCAACCAAATTCTTTTGGTAGATGCGGGTCAGGTATGGAATATATCTCGTGTATTTACTTTATGTTTATGTTTACACTAACTTGCATTTGTCCAAAATGCACATTTTTTGTTTTTCTTCACAGTTCAGGATAACTATGTTTTAATAATACCATTCAGAAGGACAACTTCAGCATGTTAAAGAACATTTCAAAGGTTCATTAGATGTTAGACATACTGTTACAACAGCAAAATTATTTCGTAATTTTTTTACCTTACCTTTCCGAATATTTCCTCAATTTTAATGTGCATAAACAAGGGATTAGGGGCCACAGGTGCGTCAGTGAGATATATTTTCTTATGTCGTTTCTTATATACTTATAATAATTCTACCATCAGATTTTCAAGACAAAGTCTGAGCAATCTGAATTGCAGAACTCGAAGGTTCTTGGTATTATACCTACCCTGTTTTATCTTTTTTCAACTAAGAGTTATATCTTTGGTTCAACTTGTTAAGATATCGGAGGCAGGGGAAAATTTCAGTGTTGGGCAGAGACAACTACTAAGTTTTTCTCGTGCATTGCTTCGTAGATCAAAGGTTCTTGTTCTCGATGAAGCAACAGCTGCTGTTGATGTTAGGACTGATGCACTTGATAGTACATACAACTCCTGCAGGGCCCTGCCCCGGACTCCTAACTCCACGCAGCTCCTGGGAAGACTAGTCCTGCACACCACCAGTCCTGACTGGCCTAGTCCTGCACACCACCAGTCCTGCACACCGCCAGTCCTGACTAGCCCAGTCCCACAAGCCCAACCTTGATAAATCCCAGCACGTGAGACACTGACCCAAGCACATGATGGGGACAACTGTCACACATCAATCATGGGAATAATCAGGGCACGTGTCAGAAGATCCTCAGAACATTCCTCAGCCAATCCCGCACTGACACGTGTAAAGCATCCACTCCCGCCAGGTGTCCTCCGCTCCCATAACCAATGGCCACGATTTAAAGGTACCAACCCCAAAACCTTACCCTTGGGCTATAAATAGCCCAAGAAGTTGAGATTTTGGGGTTAATCACTCTCTCACACTCACATTCACACACAACCACCTTACATTCTTATCTATCTTCATCTTCCCCAAAAGCGAGTTCTTACTCTCACACCGGAGGCGCCGGGGGACCCAAACCCCCTTCCTGTGTTGTTTTTTAGGAACCCCACCACAGCTACACCTCACAGCGACGAAGGATCCAGGCACGACGTCGAAGGAGCGGCCCCGCCACCAGGAGTTATCATTTGGCGCTAGAAGGAGGGGGCGAACATCCTTGGGTCTCGGTGCCCCTGGATTCATCTTCATCAACAAACTCTTAAAAGGAGTCCACTTATTTGACTAGTAAGAACCCAAGCAACCAAGTTCTTTTTTCATAAACATGAATGCTGTCATTTTAAGCCACGTTTGTGTGTGCTCATCATTTTAGGCCACATTTGTGTGAGCCCGTTTCATTAGTTTCAGCCACGTTATTGTTGGTTTTGTTGATTTTGCTGTAGTTTGCATATTTCCTTTGTATTTACTACTACCTTGCTGAGTAGTCCCAGGAAATTGTATAAAACTAGTCCCAGGAAGCTATTTGTGGTTCTTTGTTGTTTTTCTGGGTAGTTTTTGCAATTTACAAAAAGCAACCTTAAATCGATACTTTATGTAGCCTATTATTGTTAGTTGTTGTTGGTATTGTTGAGAAATGGCAAGACCAGGAAAACACACTTCTGGGAGACCATCTGCTAGTACTCAGGCCCAGGAGCCGGACCACTCCCTGGCCCTTGACCCAGGAGCCGACAGGGAAACACTCCAGGAGCAACAATTGCAGCACACTCCGGTTGTAAACACCAGGGATGCCAGAACCCTCATTGAACTGAACCAATACAAGTACACCAACGTCCCAGTGGCCGAAGAACACATGGCCAATCTTACAAGTGATGAGCTAGCAGAAGCAATCAGACTCTACAGGCAGGAGCAAACCAGGCTCCAGGAAGAAGCCGATCTTGAGGAGGAACCGGAGGAGTCCGGGGACTCCCAGCAATCAAAGAGATCTGTGTTTGACCGAATTGGAGGCAAGGGGAAGAAGGGAAAGAAAGATCAAAGCAACAAGAAAGAAGCAGAAGCGGCTAAGCAAAGAAAGTTGGAAGAAGTCCGGGAGCAAATCAGGAAAGAAGAAGAAGCAAAGCTTGAGCTAAAGATCCAGAAGAGAATGCAGCTCGAAGAAGAGAAGCTACTGGCCAAGTCCAGGACCAAAAGAACCCGGAGAGACCCCACTCCGGAGCTAATTTCTGATGATGAAGAAGAAGAGAAGCAGCAGGACCTGAAATATATGATCTATGAATTGCAAAGAAAAATGGACAGAGACTCAGAAGTAGAGATCGGAGAAACACTCACTCCTTTCAGCCACTCCTTGGAAGCCATCCCCCGGCAGCGGGATTTGAAACATTACAACTTTGACTCCTTTGATGGTCTAGGAGACCCGGAGGAGCACCTAAACTACTTTTAGCAGATAACATAGATATACTACTACAATGACTTGACAAAATCAAGGTTCTTCGCTTCAACTCTTAAGGGAGGGGCCCAGAGGTGGTTCAGCAGGATCCCCTCCCGAAGCATCCACAGTTGGAAGGAATTCCGCGCTTCTTTCCTTCGTAGATTTCGAGCAAACAAAATGCACGAAATGCATATGTGTCACCTGGAGACAATCCGGCAGCACGACAATGAGTCCCTCTCCGCATACATGCGCCGGTTCCAGGAAGCAATCAACAAAGTTTCGAATTTGGATGAGAGGGAAGCTTTGAGCATTTTCAGAAGGAACCTGGACCCGGAGCACAATGAGAGATATATAGTGGAGCTAATAAATAAAGAGCCACAAAGCCTAGCAGCAGCTTACTCTATGGCTGCCAGGTTCATAAAGGAAACAGATGTGCTCCAGGCAATGAGGATGACCCGGAATGGGGGGTCCAGGAGCAAGAACACTGATGACCGACCGAAAGGGAGTTACCATCAAGACAAGAAGTTCAAGCAAAGCAACCAAAGCCAAGACAGACAAGCTAATCCGGTTTTCCAGAGACTTGGTCCTAAGCAGGAGCCGAACAGCGACCCAGGACCCGTGAAGCAACCCCGGGAGCCGAAGCAGGAACCGGACTGGACTCCTCTCAATATGACCCGGGAGGAAATCTTGAAAGAGGTAAAGGACAAACCTTTTTATTATCCTCCGAAACCAATGCAAACTCCTCCGGAAAGCAGGCTTTACAATAGGCAGTGTGATTATCACGAGACCCATGGCCACAAGACTGAGAATTGCTTGTCACTCAAGTACTTCATTGAGGACCAAGTGAAAAAAGGAAACATGAACAAGTACTTAGTCCGGGACAACAACAACAGGGGGAAGCGCAGAAGAAAGGGAAGAATATAGTCAATGTAGTTCTAGGGGGCTCTCACTCACCACCCCGAAGTCTGGACTTTGGCAAAGAAGTGCTCTCAATACAATTACTCCAAGACCTGGTGATATCCTTCAGTAGCAAAGACTACGAAGGAGTCAACCCTCATCACAATGCAGCTTTGGTTGTCACTCTGGACATCTTTGATAATGAAGTAAGAAGAATGCTCATAGATAATAGTTCCTCAATGAATATTCTCTTCAAGCACACAGTTGATAGAATGCAGTTAGGGAGCGTCCGCTCAAATGAGTGTCGGGAGGACCCACTCTATGGGTTCGGACACAACTTAGTCCCGATCCAAGGGACTTTATATCTACCAGTCATTTTTGGAGCTGCTCCTAACCAAGTGACTCATGTCATCAAGTTTTATGTGATCAACGCTCCCTCTTCATATAACGGAATCATCGGCAGATCAGCCCTAACCATGATGCAAGCAATAACTTCAATCTCACATCTCAAGATCAAGTTCCCAACCCCGACTGGAGTCGGAGAGATAAAAGGAGATTATGGCGTTGCTGGAACGTGCTACACACAGGGCTTAGTCATGGCAGAAACCCATCAAGATAACAAAAGGAAGGCAACAGTTCTTCGCAAGCAACAAAGCATGAAGAAGCACCGACCCCGGACAAGGGAAGAAGCAACAAAGGAAGTACAAGTCATTGACTCAGGTCCGGAACAACAAAGAAAGGTAACAAGTCCGGAGGGACCAGAAAGCAACCAAGTCATGGTAGTCGACAAAGCAAATCAGGTCCCAGACCAAGTTAGTCCTACCATGCAAGCAACCAAAGAATCTGAATAAGCAAACTTCTATCTGAAGAAAAACTCTGAAGCCCGGATTCATCAGATGGTTTCAAACAAAGAACAAGCAAAAATTGAAGCTGCAGTCGAAACAGAAGAAGTCCGGGTAGATGAAAGCAATTCTAGCAAAAAAGTGAAAGTTGGGTCAGGACTCGAGGAGTCCTTCAAGGAGAGATTGGTATCCTTGCTCCGGGAGTATAGAGATGTTTTCTCCTGGAATCCAAGAGACATGCCAGGACTACATGAGTCCATAGCAATGCACAGTTTGGACGTCAACCCCAACAGAAAACCAGTAAAACAGAAGAGAAGAAACTTTGCTCCAGAGAGACAAAGAGCCATCGATGAAGAAGTGGAAAAGCTACTAAAAGCAGGTTTCATCAAAGAAATCAAATATCCGGAGTGGCTAGCTAATGTGGTCATGGTTAAGAAGTCCAACGGCAAATGGAGAATGTGCGTGGACTACACTGATCTAAATGATGCATGCCCGAAGGACCCATACCCTCTCCCAAATATTGACCAACTGATAGATGCCACCTCCGGACATGTCATGCTGAGTTTCATGGACGCCTTCTCCGGATACAACCAGATAAATATGAACCCGAAGGACATCCCCAAGACAGCATTAATAACTCACAGAGCAGTATATACTTATGTGATGCTACCCTTCGGACTGACAAGCGCAGGATCCACTTATCAAAGAGCCATGAACAAGATATTCAAGTTCCAAATCGGGAGAAACTTGGAATGCTACGTAGATGACATGATTTCAAAATCAACAACCATACCAGGGCATGTGGAAGATCTGAAGGAATGTTTCAACAATCTGAGGAAGAACCAACTCAAGCTGAATCCGGAGAAATGCACCTTCGGTGTAGGAGCATGAAAGTTTTTAGGGTTCATGATCAGCAACAGAGGCATAGAAGCCAATCCGGAGAAAATAAAAGCAATCCAGGAGATGAAAGCTCCTAGGACACAAAAAGATGTGCAGAAGCTCGCAGGATCACTAGCAGCACTCAGAAGATTTGTCTCAAAGTTAGCAGAAAGGTGCTTACCATTCTTTGATTTACTCAAAGGAGCAACCAACAAGAAAGAGGTGAACTGGAATCCGGAGTGCCAAAAGGCATTCGAGGAAATCAAGTCCTACCTCTCCAAGCCACCAGTCCTAACTAAAGCTCAACCAGAAGAACCTCTCTACTTATACTTATCAGCAGGAGCACAAGCAGTAGGAGCTGCCCTAATCAGGGAAGAGAATGGAGCACAACAACCAGTTTACTATGTAAGCCAAGTCCTAAAAGATGCAGAAACAAGATACCCAAGATTAGAAAAGTTCGCCTTTGCACTAGTCACAACTTCAAGAAAACTCAGGCACTACTTCCAAGGGAGAGAAATCAGAGTGGTGACAAATCAACCACTAAGGAAAATAATTCACAAGCCAGATGCCTCGGGAAGACTTGTTAATTGGGCTGTGGAATTGAGCCAATTCAACTTAAGTTTCATCCCCAGGACTGCCATCAAAGCTCAAGCACTTGCAGATTTCATAATCGAGTGCAACTTCCCAGACGAAGAACCGGAACCCATGGACTTGGATCAGGAGCCAAAAAAGGAAACAAGACCGGGAGCCTGGACCTTAAAGGTAGATGGTTCTTCAACAAGCGAGAGGTCAGGAGCCGGACTCATACTCAAGAGTCCAGAAGGATTCAAGATTCAGACAGCCATATCTTTCAACTTCCCAGCGACAAACAATCAAGCAGAATATGAGGCATTGATCGCAGGACTAAAGCTCTCCAGGACTCTAAAAGTCCAAGATTTAAAAATCTACAGCGACTCCCAGATAGTGGTCAAGCAAACAAACGGAGAATACACAGCAAATGACCCTACTTTGGCGAAGTACTAATCACTGGTCCAGAGCTACTTAGCATCAGTACAAAGCCATCAAGTCCTGCAGATATGTCGAGAAGAAAATGAAGAAGCGGATATCCTATCCAAATTAGTCCGGAACTCATCAGATCTGGACTGCTCAGTTTACTTCGAAGAACTCAACAAGCCATCCATTGAATCCGGAGAGATCTTGGAGATAGAAAGCAACCAGAACTGGATGACTCCCTTCATTAAATACTTGGACAGAGGGGAGCTCCCAGAAGATAAGGGAAAAGCTCAACGATTGAAAGCAAAAGCAGCCAAGTTCTTCCTCGAAGAAGGACTACTCTACAAAAGAACTTTCTCATCTCCTATCCTGAAGTGTGTGGGCCCAGAAGAAGCAAAGTAATGTTTGGCTGAAGTGCATGAAGGGATATGCGGAGACCACATGTCCGCAAAGGCCCTAGCTCATAAAATCATAAGACAAGGATAATATTGGCCAACTATTCATCAGGATGCAATAGAGTTCGTCAAGAAGTGCAAGGAATGCCAGCTTTTCAGCAACGTGTCCCGGATCAGCCCAGTCCTACCATCCTCAGTCCTGTCACCTATCCCCTTCGCTGTCTGGGGCATTGACATTATGGGACCTTTCCCCCGGGCTAAAGGAGATCTCAGATACCTACTAGTATCTATTGATTATATGACAAAATGGGTGGAAGCAAAAGCAATACTGCATAAAGTTTATGAACAACATTTTGATGAGATTTGGGATACCACGAGTCCTAGTATCGGATAACGGACCTCAATTCATTGGATCAGAATTTGAGTCCTACCTCCAGGAGCGCGGAATCAGGCACAAAAAGTCATCAGTTGCATATCCCCAAGGAAACGGCCAAGTAGAAGTCACCAACAGAATCCTGCACCGAGGTATTGAAAAAAGGCTCAAAGAAAGCAGAAGCAAATGGCCAGAAGAACTACAAAGTGTACTTTGGTCCTACAGGACAACCCCAAGAACAAGCACCGGAGACACTCCATTCAAACTAGCTTATGGGACAGAAGCAATGCTTCCTATTGAAGTAGGCTCTCCTTCCCACAGAGCAATAAACTTTGAAGAAGAAGCAAATGAAGAAGGACTCAGAACAAACATGAAACTAATTGATGAGGTCCGGGACCAAGCCGTAGAGAGGATGGAAAAATACAAGGAAAAAACAAGAGAGCACTTCAGTAAGAAGTCAAGAGTCAAAAACTTCCAAATTGGAGACTTAGTCCTTCGAGACACTGAAGCATCATATCCTACAAACACCGAAAAGTTAATGCCCAAATGGGAAGGGCCATACAAGATCAAAGAAGTCCTCAGGCCAGAAACCTACAAGCTCTTGAATATGGATGGCTCAGAAGTCCCAAACACTTGGCATGGACTAAGGCTAAGAAAATTCTACCAGTAGTAAAGCAAATAAAGCAACCAAAAAACTTGTAGCCAATATGGCAAGCAACCAAAATGTTTCTCCTTCTATATTGTATAAATGATCAATGAAAAGCTTTCTTTTTAACTTGCATATTTTTCAAAAACAACCACTAGTCCGGACAAGCTATGAGTCAGGACTAGAGCAACCATCTTTTACTTAGAAATAATTTTCTAAATAAAAGCAACTACTAGTCCGGACAAGCTATGAGTCAGGACTAGAACAACCATCTTTTACTTAGAAATAATTTTCTAACTAAAAGCAACCACTAGTCCGGACAAGCTATGAGTCAGGACTAGAGCAACCATCTTTTACTTAGAAATAATTTTCTAACTAAAAGCAACCACTAGTCCGGACAAGCTAGGAGTCAGGACTAGAGCAACCATCTTTTACTTAGAAATAATTTTCTAAATAAAAGCAACCACTAGTCCGGACAAGCAATTAGTCAGGACTAGAGCAAACATTTTTACTTAGAATTAATTTTCTAACTAAAAGCAACCACTAGTCCGGACAGTCAGGACTAGAGCAACAACTTTAACTTAGAATTAATTTTCTAAGTGAAAAACAAACCACTAGTCCGGACAAGATATTAGTCAGGACTAGTACAACTTAGAAAATTTTTTGAGGCAAAGCAAAATACAACAGAAAAGCAAAATAACAGCACAAGGAAAGCATTCATTCACTGGTCTCAAACCATCCCGGAGCAAAGTACGAAAATTACAAATATCAAAGTCATAAAAAATCTTCAAGAAATATCAAATTACAAATCAGATAAAACTCAAGACTCAGGAGCACTAGGAGGCAGGAAGCTGGGGTAGGGCTCGTCGAACGGCTCCGGTTCCCTTTAGTCCGAGTTCAATATCTTCTTTGGCCTTAATAAACTCTGTGACGAAGCTGTCCCAATCGGCCTCCGGATTGGTCTTGATATGGCGCTCAGCAACCAACCAGCAGCGCGCTATCTCCGGAGCACCAACATTGGCAAGGGCCCTATCGTACTCCTCAGACCTTTTAAATTCATTTATAATCTCAGCCTCCGGGCGAACAACAGACATTTGCCTCCGGAGCTCAGCCAATTCGGATTTTAGGTCAGAAACCTCCTTCTCCGCATGATCAGCCCGGATAGTCACTTCATTCAAATGTTTGTTCAACCCGGACAAGGAATTATCCTTCACAATGATTTGGTCCCGGAGCCGGCTAATCTCAGAATCCTTATCAGCAACTGCGCTCCGGAAACCTTTGATCTCATTGTAAGCAAGAGAGGCGGATCCGGCCATATACCCACCAAGCTACAAAAAATAGATAAACTTAGAAAAATATTCTAAGTCAAAAAAGCACAATAAATAAGAAAGGAAGAAGAAGTACCTGACCCCAGAGCCGGGAACACTCCTTCATAGTGGCATCGAATCCGGACTCATTTATCTTATTCCACTGAAGTGGAGTTGGAATCCCAGCCATGAAGCGAACCACTTTTTCTTCCAGCTCTGGACCCTCTTCATCAACAACTTTCCCTTTACCAGCCCCGGACCCGGCACCAGTTGTTGAATTTTAAAACGCAGCGGGGCGTGGAAAAACACTTTTACACACACAAAATCCAAATAAAAGCATATAAATCGTGAATAAAAATTCGAGGGATCGAATCTAACCTTTTAAAATAATTCGGAGACAACGATCAGAGATCCTTAGCAGTTGCTCCTCAAGTGTGAAGCACTCCACCGGTATCCACCAAGAAAACGACTTTTAGGAGGAGGAGGAGGTGGAGAGAATTTGGTTTTCTGAAACTTTTGGGTTTCTCAGGTTATAATAAAATAGGGTCTATAATAGTGTATTTATAGGCAAAATTTTCAGCTGAAATTTTCCCATAAATAATATTATTATTATCCCATTTATTATTCTCATTAATAATTAAAACACCTTTTAATTATTAATCCTTTTTCTAAACACTTTAGAAATAATTCTCTCTCTTGATTTAATTTCCAAAAAATTAAATCCTTAATTAATAATATTAAGAACTTTTCTTAATTAATTTATAATCAATTAGATCTCATTTAATCAATTATTAAATTTGCCAATTAATTATTTATTTCACAAATAAATAATTATTAGCCATTATTAATTAATTCCTCCACCATAAAATCATTCTCTTTTTATGGTGTGACCCTGTAGGTTCAATATTAAGCCGGTAGTAGAAATAAATAATAATAAAACTATTTTATCATTATTTATATAAATTCTCTAATTTATTAAATATGATTAATTAATTAATCACATTTATTCTACATCGTGAGTGATGCTTTTCAACATATCGCGACTATCCGGATAATATGAATTCACTACTTAGAATACCAAGAATCTGTCAGTGAATAGTTACCGTACAATAAACTCCTTCTACCCTACAATGTCCCGATTAAATACAAGGCACGGATCTCGTGTCAAGCCTATCTAATTTAATCACTTTGCTTACCATTTACTATGCGTAGTTCTATGCAAATTAGAAACTCCTTTCTAATTTCATTTACTCTGGCCAGAGATTCCTGAACTAGCATAAGTGGATCAGCCTTGAACATTCGCTTCCTTCACTGGAAGGGGTAGATCCTTTATTGATCATACACTATCTTCGTGTACAAATTCCTATACCCAGAAGAGCCCTAATAATTGTCCCTGGAGACTAAGAACTAAACCAAAGCATAGTTCAGTGTACACAAGATGACTATGATGACCTCAAGTCTAAGGATACTTGTACAACTATCACTAAGCGAACAACTGCTGACACGTGAGTGAACTCCATCAGTTGTTCAACTGGGCGAGTCATGTTCAGTGAACTTATTCTATAATAAGCACCTACATACTAGCTATATTGTCACCACACAAATGTCTATGAGAACAGACATCCTTCATAATGAAGCAAGCATAGTATGTACCGATCTTTGCGGATTATTAATTACCAGTTAGTAATCCTATGACCAGGAACTATTTAAGTTTAGAGTTATCATCTTTTTAGGTCTCACTATTATGATCTCATCATAATCCATAAAAAGCTTTACTCTAAACTATGGTATATCTTATTTAAACACTTAAATAGATAAAGCCCGCAATAAAAACAAAACAAGTCTTTATTAATATCAATGAAATCAAAACAGATTACATAAAAGTTATTCCTAAATCCTAATACATGATTGGACTTAGGACATATTCCTTTCAATCTCCCAATTGTACTAAAGCCAATCACTCTGGTATCTAATACCCATCTCATCTTTATGACGATCAAAGTGACTTTCAAAAAGTAGCTTTGTGAGTGGGTCTGCTATGTTGTTATGTGTGTCAATTCTAATTCAATACAATATAAGAAATGTTACTGCGCTCCCACTAACCCTTTTATAGACGCATGGTTCATCTTCATTTTTGATAAAATCAAACTCTTTGATTGTCTCATCAAAACGAATGTTCCATCTATCGAGAAGCTTGGTTTAAACCACATTAATCGCAAGCAAAATCCGAACTGATTTTAACAGGGCTACAGGAAAAAGGTTTCATCAAAGTCAATCCATTGCCTTTGTTTGAATTCTTTTGCCACAAGCCTGACCTTATAGGTCTCCACCTGGCCATCTGCTATAATCTATCTTTTGTATACCGTATACATAGATTCCATTCTGGATTTTATGGCACTATGCCATTTCTCTGAGTCAACACTACTCATAGCCTCATTATAGGTCACAGGGTCGTCATCATCAAATGATTGACAACTCATTGTCATTCTCAATGACAAGGCCATATTACCTCTCAGGTTGGCGAGACACTCTCCCTAACCTATGAATGGGCTGTTCCACAAAAGGTTGTTCAGTCAGAACAGGTGTTTCCACTTGATCCGTAGTAGTTTGTGCTTCTTGAACTTCATCAAGTTCAATTTTGCTCCCACTGTTTCCTACAAGGATAAACTCCTTTTCCAAGAAGGTAGCATGTCTGGATACAAACACCCGATGATCGGTGTAAAAGTAATATCCTAAAGTCTCTTTAGGATATCACACAAAACTACATTTTACGGATCGATATTCCAGCTTGTCTGGGTCAACTTACTTGACATAAGCTGGACATCCCCAAATCTTAACGTGTTTAAAACTCGGTTTCCTTTCTTTCCATATCTCATATGAAGTTTGAGGAACAGATTTGGAAGGCACCTTATTCAGTAAATATGCTGAGGTTTCCAATGCATAACCCCATAGGAATACTGGAAGATTTGCATAGTTCATCATGGACCGAACTATGTCTAACAGAGTTCGATTTCTCCTTTCAGATACCAATCTGGAGGAGTCCACTGGGAGACTATACCATTTACTTTGAGATAATCTAGAAACACTCCATTAAAGTATTCACCACCTCGATCTAATCGAAGAATTATAATACTATGTTTGGTTTGTTTCTCCACTTCATACTTATATTCTTTGAACTTTTCAAAGGCCTCAGACTCGTGTTTTATCAAACACATATCCGAATCTAGATCTATTATCTATGAGAGTAATGAAGTATGAAAATCCACCTATGGCTTGCTTAGACATTGGTGCACATACATCTGTGTGTACCATTCCTAGCAAATCTGCAGCCCTCTCTCCATGTCCACTAAATGGAGACTGCAGTGCCACTATAAAGTGAGATTTTCATCATCCCTTTTCTTTTACTAGTTTGTTCAATCTGAAGTAAATTATGTCACATATATACAGACCATTATTTAAAGTACCACGTCCATAAAGAATATTATCTCTAAGAATAGAACATTCATTATTCTCAATAATAAATGAAAAATCCATCCAAGTCTAACATGGGAATAATATTCCTCACAATCGAGGGAACAAAATAACAATTATTTAAAACAATAGTCTTGCCCGTAGGCATATGTAAATGAAATGATTCTACATCTTCAGCAGCAACTCTTGCTCCATTTCCCATCAGTAGAATCACCTCATCTTCTTCAAGAGTCCTACTTCTCCTTGGTCCCTGCAACAAATTGCAGATATGAGAACCACAGGTGGTATCTAATACCCAAGTAGAAATGACATATTCACTTCTATCATGAACATACCTGAATCAGAAGCGGTAGTCTCACTACCCTTCTTCTTCAACGTTTTCTCACCTACTTTCTTCTTCTTGGAAGAGTTCCTCTTCCTTTTCTTAGGATTGGAACCTTCACCAATTAGAAGAACAGAACTCTTCTTAGGGGGAAAATTCGATTCCGCAGTCTTCAACATGTTGTGGAGTTCAGGCAGGCTGACATCCAACTTATTCATGTGAAAGTTCACAACAAACTGCGAGAACGAACTCGGAAGCGATTGCAAGACCAAGTCTTGGCTCAGCTCCCCATCCATGGCAAAACCAAGTTGTCCAAGACGTTCAATCAAATTGATCATCTTAAGTACATGGTCATTCACAGATGATCCCTCAGACATCCTACAACCGAACAACTCCTTCGATATCTCATATCGAGCTGTCCTCCCTGCCACATCATACAACTCTTGTAGATGCATGAGGATAGTGTGAGCATCCATATGCTCATGTTGCTTTTGTAGCTCAATGTTCATGGAAGCTAGCATGATGCATTGAGCAACATTTGCATCATCTATCCACTTACGATACACAACGTGTTCATCATTATGTGCATCACTAGCAGGTTCAGTAGGCTTAGGTGAGTCAATCACGTATTCCATCTTCTCAATCCTGAGAACAATTCTCAAGTTTCGAAGCCAGTCAGCATAATTAGGACCAGTCAATTTGTGAGCATCTAGTATGCTCCTGAGTGATAGTGCAGAAGACATAACGTTCAAAGTAAATCTGTAAATGATAAACACATAACAACACTTAGCAAATATTCGATTTCATTTCAAAACACTATATGAATCGGGTCTTTATTCATAAGTGGCTCCCACTAGTTTTCCTAATTTATCCAACCCTCTACGTGAAAAATTAAGCATTCATAATGCTAGTGGGAATAGGGATCCTACATTCCATTACACAACCCCGGCTATAGCACGAACCGCCATGCAATGTTCAATAGGCAGACAACTCTTGTCAATTACATCTCATGTTATTCCCTAATCAAACTTTAGCCTCTTGAATAATTGAGTCTCGGCTGTAGCACGACAAACTCAATATTCTAAGTCAAGTCAAACCCAACATTCCGTACAGTTGAATCAGTCCCCAAAGGCCCACGGCTATAGCACGTACCGACCTTTAGATTCTTATTCAATGTACACATCTCTATGTAATAGACAAGTATTTCTTATTTCGAAATCAAAGCCCTCGGCTGTAGCACGAACCGACAATGATTCAAAAATAAGAACTACTTTTCTATCATGTTGGAAGGCTATGACCGACACAAGCCCGTTGTATCATTGGCCAATTACTACTTGATATTATTTAATTTTAGAGGGATTATATTACGTTACAATCATAATCATATTATAAAGAGATTCTTCCTTTTAAATTAAATATTTCAAATCAATAATCAATAATCAGACGATTCCCATATCGGGTGGAGCATTATCAAGAGGCGTCACTTAATAACCCTTTCTTACAGATAGAAATCTGTTGTTGACAGAATCATCCTTTCTCTCATATCAAAAATTCATATTCAATTACGTGTTTCACAAACACAAGAATCTCATGATTGTATTCATAATATTATTATTAAGGTTATGAAACAATTTCACTATACTAGGTTGTCTAACAAACGCCTTATGTTCATTCAAGTTCACCTAAATCTATCATCGCATGATAAACTAAGCATATATCACATATATAAATATGAATAAACATCAAGGTAGGCATGTTACATCATCT
The DNA here is from genome assembly GCF_009905375.1 of Apium graveolens. NCBI lineage: Eukaryota > Viridiplantae > Streptophyta > Magnoliopsida > Apiales > Apiaceae > Apium > Apium graveolens. The sequence continues at coordinate 23,283 of NW_027418317.1, read as the reverse complement.
AGCACATTCGTCTAAGCATTATACATCTCTATGTATCACATGAAGCATTTAAAAGCAATTCAAACAGTCAAAAATAGCTTAAAAAACACTTCTGTTAGCTATAAACAGTTCGAAACAATTTCATAAAATATCAAATAATATACCATTAGAAGCGTCTCGAAAATACGAATCCAACGGCACCAAAATCACCCCATTCTGAGCTTCCACGCGCCCGCACGCGCCCCGAAAAGATGTCCCACGCGCCGCCACGCGCACACGCGCTGTCAGGCGCGTGTCAGACTGTGACGCCCTCCAAACCCGGGGTCTAGATTTGGGGGTCACTCGCCAATAAACCAAAATAAAATAAACACAGCGGCATAATAAAATAAATACGACCCCTTGCATGCAACTGGATCGATCACAGGTTATAGTATGGAACAGGCACTGATACAAACCAACCGTTATTACAAACCATAGTCTAATTAGTTTTACAACTTATTCAAATTTTATTACAAACCTTTAAACTATTCAAGCGTCCCAAACTATCTACCTGGAAAACACACCAAACTATTTACATGCACTCGACTTCTGGTCAAACTTGGGACTCAAGCCTGCTCTGGCTTAGCTGAAATATTAGAATAATAAACAAGTATGAGCAAAAGAAATGCTCAGCAAGCAGTATAAGGTTTGTAAATGAACAACAATAACAATATCTGAGTCAAATTAGAAGCTGATATAAACTTTAAAGTTTAAGCGACAGTTTAATAAAACACAATTATGCACTATGCTTGTGGCGCCCTCCAAACCCGGGTCAGAAGTTTGGGGTCCACAACACAACACAATATATCAACCTGAATAAGAAATATTATTTATAATGACCCTGCTTCACAAAACCACGGATCGCAACAGGTTAAAGTATGAAAACAAGCCACAACCTTAATTATTACATCGTACCAAATCCCAACTAATTTAACTTACAATAGATAATAAAATCATTCTTACAACCTTGTTATCTCTCTACTGCCCATAGCTCCTGCTAACTCGATCAATCATAGTCTGGAATCCTAGCTCGAACATTGAACTGGGAAACCTTGCTAACAACCATATCCTTCTTAACTGTAGAATATATAAAAAGATTTGCAAGAGTGAGCTAACTAGCTCAGCAAGTAATATTATCAATAACTGAGGTTAAACAATAATAAATGAGATGATTCAAAAGAATCAAGTTCCTTGTTAAACAACCAATAGAATTGGATATTCATTTTAAGTTTCTAAAACCAAGGTTAGGCTGCTGATCAGTCACGCACTAACCCCGAGCAAAGCACACATCATTGCTCTGACTACTGGATCCAAGGCCCACATTGGCCTAATTTGACCATCGATATGGTCTGACCACGAATCTGGTCCATACAAAGAAAACTATCCAATTCTAAACAGTTCAATATGATAAACAATAGAATTCAATAAAACCAGATCATAATCAGTAACAATAAAACCTTTGTATAAAGCATGGTGAAAATTCATGGATACTGAAAGAGTATGTCAAAGTTCATAAAAGAAGTGGCCTCCAGCCGGTAGGATAATCGAGTATTAGATGAATAGTGTTTTTACAAAGTTTTAGTGCTTCGATATCACAAGGTTTGGTTAAGTATAAAAGTTTTTGTATATATAAACAATTTTGTTCCAGTGTTTGGTATATGATGGATATATATTTGTGGACTAGTATCGTATTTGTATGGTTTAATATTTGGTAAATCCACAAGAAATGGTTCACAAAGAATAAGGCTTACGGCTCAAAGATCAAATGATGTGGCTCAGGTTCAAGGCTGGAGGATTCAAAGTATTTCCAAAATAAACATAGCTATTTTGAATATTAACAATAGGTCACAAGAGATTTTAGAAATATTTGCAATAAATCTCGAGAAAGGTTTAGAAGTACTTGCCTTATCATAATTGATTCCAACCTCACTTGTACTTGTCTACAACTCTATTCAACCACCATTCATCTGTTTCTCTTATGCCTCGCTTTTAATCTCTGCTTACTTGCTGTATTTTCTACATGCCAATTCTATTTTCTGATCACCCGCTTCTCTTTCTTACGCCTTGCTTATTCTGCTAGGCATCATAAGTATCTATCAATATTCCACTCATACGATTCTGTTCAACACATACTTCTATCTACCCTTCGTTTTACCCAAATCCGATTAACGGATCAAAAGTTATGCTATAAACAAGTAATCACCGAATATATAGACCGACAGTCAATCAACAAGTCACATATAACACATAATTCATCACATATTCAATGACATATCATTTATAAAGACATTTCGGGTCATAAATAGGCTTTCTGGTATTTAAAATGATTTTTAAAACATTTTTCGGAATTAAAACAAGTCGTTGGATCAATTTCGGAATAATAAACAGGGTTCGGTTGACCAATTCTGGCTCCGAAACATTTTTAGAATAATTATCGAGCCTTGAAAATAATTTAGAATAATATTTAAAGCTCGAAACTATTTTTCGGAATTTTTAAATCATTTTTAAATAATTAAATCTAATTAAATAATTAATTAAATCAATTAATAATTAATTAAATCAATTAATCAATTAATTTTCGAATTAATTGACTAATTAATCAATAAAAATTAACTGAAATTAATTAAATAATTAATTCAGATTTATTTTTGAATTAAAAATAATTTTTGGAATTAAAATAATGATTTTTGAAATTAAAATAATCATTTTCGGATTTTTCTGAAATTAAAAACAATTTTAAAAATAATTTATAAAAAGAAATCCGAAATTTGAAGGAATTCAAAACAGGAATCCAGAATTTTTAAAGTTCTGGAAACTTCAGGTACTAACTTGCAAAAATGCCAAAAACACTTCTGATTTAGGGAATTTTTGGATCAAAACCGGGTCAAACCGGGTCAGAAATCCGGGTCACCAAGAACAGAAACGGGTCGCGAAGAACCCAGTTTCCGGTGACCGGAAAATAACCCCGGCGAGCCCCGATTCGATCAAAATCGACATGGTTTTACATGATTCAGGTGTGGTTTTCGTTCCAAATCATGCCAGGAGTTCAAATCAAACCACAAACAACCCAAATGATATCTGGAAACAAAAATCCGGCCAAAAGCTTCAAGAACACCGACGAGAACTTCAAATCACAACTCACTCCTCTACAGGCCTCGTCGATTTGCACAACTTATACGAATCGATCACAAATTTCAAGGGGAACAAAACCCACCCCTCTAGAACGTCTATCAATTCCGAAATAATAAACCCCCAAATCGAATTGAAAACATTTAAAGTAATATAAACCCTAATTTCTAAATTCCGAGAATCAAACCCAAAATTAAGCATGTTATTGAACTCCAAATTTGAAGTATAATATACCAAAATGATCAGGAAAACAAGCTCTACAACATAAAATCATCAAATCATTCAAACAACCATCCGTACAAAAATTCATAGTTTAAATACCAAGAAATTCGAATATAAATAATTAAATAGAAAATCACCAGATGTTTCTGGGTTGAAATTGATGGAAGATTTGGATTCTAGATTTCAGTAGCTTCGTTTTGAGTATATGTACGCCAAAATCGGATATCGATAACGCCTCCGAATTTGTGTTTGATTATGAAGAACATAATATAATTACAGTATTTTCTCTGTAAAAACTCTGTAAATACTATTTGCAAATGATTTCCGGTACAAAATAAAATACGGTAAAGGCTATTTATAATTACGGGAAATTAGTATCCCGTTGGATCATTCCTGATATAAAACGGTACGTTTATTTATAAAAACTGATCCAAACGGTATCGGTTTTCGGGATAATTATCCAAACCAATACAATTTGTACTGCGGTCTTGGTCTCAGCGCCTGGTTACACGTACTACGAAGTGATAATTGGGATAGTTTAATAAAAAGCTCTCGTTTATCGAAAATACGGGTTTTATTGATTTACCGAAACGAATATTGTATCGAAAATGTTGCGCCGGGACCCGCGCAGGACAAACCGTACGCCGGATCGAAAAAGTCGAAACATGGAATATGCCCGGAATATTACAATTAGGTTAGGAAGGAGTTCTCGGAAGAGTTTCGGGTTCCAAAAACGTAACAACGACTGACGTCGGTTGGTTCTCGTTTTATAAAAATAGATTTTAAATTCCCGGAAAAAGATTTTATAAATTTCATATGATCCTTATAAATCCATAAATCAACATAAAAATAATTAGGAAGATATGACAATTATCTATATTTTATTTTGAACATATAAAAATTAAAATACTCAATTGATATCATTTTTAAACATCAAAACACATTTAACACTTAACAAATAATTCATAAAATAGATACTGAACATGCATAATAATTATTTATTAGCAAAAATAATTACACGATATATCCCGGATATTACAATGCTGTTCCTGATGATCAGTCATGAAACAACACCGGTATCCCGCAGCCATACCGTAAATATTGGTATCGATATCCCGCAGCCATACCATACCTATTGGATATCCATGAAGAAGGCATATATTCGCCTAGCAAGATATTACACTTTCGTATAATAACTCACGCTGGACCGGTGCCTCGGTCTCTTGTGCTAACCAAGAATCAATTCACAAAACAATTTTGATTAAAGGAGTCGGATCAATGACATCCTTATCTATTCAACTCCCCATGTCATATGGTCCGGAGTTATCTCAACAACTGATGGCGAAATAACTAGAATAATTAGTTATTTGCTAATCTCAATTCAATGTTCCACTGTATAGAGTGATTTATAGCGAAATATATATAAAACGTTTAACTATTCTGAACTTAGAATAGTATGGAAATCGAAAGAATAAAGTTCAGAGTCAATATCAATTGAATGATAAATGAAAATAAAGGTACTTGCATAATATAATTCAAAATAAACGTCACCTGAACAATAAGTGAAGTTAGGGGTACTTGCCTGGTATGCTCGATAACCTCTTATTATAACTCTGCTTATAGCTGCTGGCTACTATCACCGTCTAACACTTGACTACACTCCTTGCTACTCGATTCTAAAAACAAAAGAACTATCTTAATTGACAGAACTAAATTCAATCGACGTAACTATACGTCTTGACATCTACCCGATCGTTTATAACTAGCATGGCATCTTAAAACTGTAACAGATAGCATATATATATCACGTAACACGTAATCATGGTATTCATATAACACGTACTCACATATTTCATGTGACACACAAGTCAGATCATTAAAAGGTACGTCTTAGTGCGTTCAGAATGAAAATTAGGTCAATATTAATATTTACCGATCAGATATAGACTCAAACTAATACACAAATCAAATGACATTGCAATACAAAAGAAATTAGGTCTTAAAAGTACTTTTATTGAAAGCGTAATATTTTTCTGAGTCTGTACGCGTTCGTTTCGTATTAAACGGACAAACGGTTGATTTATTATGAATTTTTGAACATTTTTCGGAATAAAAACGGATCTCCGAATCATTTAATAATTAAATAATAAGGCTCGAACACTCGAAAATAATTTTATAAAAATTATCGAGTTTGGAAAATAATTTAAAATAATATTTTAAAGCTCGAAACTATTTTTCAGATTTTTTTTAAATTAATAATAAATAATTAAATCTAATTATTAAATTAATTTAAATCAATTAATAATTAATTAAGTTAATTAATCAATTAATATTAAATTAATCGATTAATTAAAATAATTAAAAACTAATTAAAATTAATTAATAAAATAAATCAGATTTATTTTTGAATTATAAGTGAATTTTGGAATTAAAATAATGATTTTAGGAATTAAAAATGAATTTTTAGAAATGAAAATATGATTTTTGAATTATTTTTAAATCAGAAATTCAGAAACAGTTTTCTGTTTTGGTTTTGGGGAAAAGGAGGATCAAACCCGGGTCGGGAAATAACCCAAGCGGGTTGAAACCGGGTTGCCAAGAACCGCCGGCCGGAACCCAGAATCCGGCGGCCGGTTGACAACTCCGGCGAGCCCCAAAACTACTCAGAATCGATTGGTTTTCGATCTTAATCAGTCCTACCACAACCCAACAACTCTGTTCACCCATCAACGTTAATAAACAACACCGAAATCGTAGATTCCGACCGAAACCGCCATTAAAACCGGTGGAACCTTGAATTTCCGCCGAAAATCCGAATTCCTTCATTTCTGAACCAAATTCATCAATTAACATCTTAAAATGAAGCTTAAGACATGTATAATCAGTTCATATCATCAAAATAATCCAAAAACTACCCAATAAGAAACCCCTAATTTTCGAATAAAAACCCTAAAATCGAATTTTGAAAATTACTAATCGTTTGAATGATTTGATGGCTTAAACAGAAAGAACATGAAAATATGAACGTTTCGGTTACTCATACTTCAAATTCTGAAGTCTGCATCACCCTCAAATTTGGGTTTGATTCTCGGAACTTTTCAAGAACACCAAGAACACATATTCAAGAAATTTTCAGAAATTAAAACCTTAATTTCTATATGATATCGAACTCTATTTTTGAAGTATAATATACCAAATTGACCAGAAAAACATGCTCTACAACATGGAAGCATCAAATCACATCAACAACATCAAGAACAAAAATTCGTAATTTAATTATCAAATAATTCGAATATAAATAATTAAATAAGAAAATTACTGTGATTTCTGGAAGGAAACTGATGATTGATTCAGATAGAAGATTTCGAGAGCTTCGTTTTGATATGCTGCACGCCCGAATCGGAGTTTGATAACGCCTTCGTTCGTGTGTTTGATTCTCAGAACAGTTTATGAATATAAGATTTTTCTCTGTAAAATTATATAATTATCTGTCTGCAAATGATTTTTATACGAAATAAAATACGGTAAAAGGCTATTTATAATTACGGAAAATTAGTATCCTGTTGGATCATTCCGGATATAAAATGGTACGTTTATTTATAAAAACTGATCCAAACGGTATCGGTTTTCGGGATAATTATCCAGATCAGTACAATTTGTACTGCGGTCTTGGTCTCAGCGCTCAGTTACACGTACTACGAAGTGATAATTATAATAGTTTAATAAAAAGCTCCCGTTTATCGAAAATACGGGTTTTATTAATTTACCGAAACGAATATTGTATCGAAAATGTTGCGTCGGGATCCGTGCAGGACAAACCGTACAACGGATCGAAAAAGTCGAAACATGGAATATGCTCGGAATATTACAATTAGGTTAGGAAAGAGTTCTCGGAAGAGTTTCGGGTTCCAAAAACGTAACAACGACTGACGTCGGTTGGTTCCCGTTTTATAAAAATAGATTTTAAATTCCCGAAAAAAGATTTTATAAATTTCATATGATCCGTATAAATCCATAAATGAACATAAAAATAATTAAGAAGATATGACAATTATCCATATTTTATTTTGGACATATAAAAATTAAAATACTTAATTAATATTATTTTTGAATATTCAAGTACAGATAACATTTAACAATTAACTCACAGAATAAATACTGAACACACATAATAATTATTTAATAGCAAAAATAATTGCACGATATATCCCGGATATTACATCCTTCCCCCCTTAAAAGGATTCTGTCCTCAGAATCTCCTAAGAAAACAAATGAGGGTACTTGGATCGCATTTCGCTTTCCAATTCCCAAGTCGACTCTTCAATCTTGGGATTGCTCCACAAGACTCGCACTAAAGATACAGACTTATTCCTAAGTACTCTTTCTTTCTTATCTAAAATCTGCACTGGTTGCTCTACAAAAGATAAGTCTGGCTGAATCTCGATTGGCTCGTATTCTATCACATGGTTCAAATCAGGCAAATAACGCTTCAACATTGACACGTGGAACACGTTGTGAATATGCTGCATGTGAGGTGGTAACGCTAACTCGTACGCAACTTTTCCCACACGCCTCAAAATCTCAAAAGGGCCAACATAACGCAGACTCAGCTTTCCTTTCTTCCCAAATCTTGATAAACCTTTCCAAGGTGAAACCTTTAATAGCACTGCTTCACCAACTTCAAATTCCATATCTTTTCTGACAAGATCAGCATATTTGCATTGACGATCTTGAGCTACTATTAATCTTTTCCGAATGAGTTCTATCTTTTCCTTTGTCTGCTGGATTAATTCTGGACCCAAAATTTTTCTCTCACCAACTTCTTCCCAACATATTGGAGATCTGCATCTTCTCCCGTACAAAGCTTCGTAAGGCGGCATTCCAATACTGGCTTGATAGCTGTTGTTGTAGGAGAATTCAACTAATGGCAAATGCTCGTCCCAACTCCCTTCAAAATCTAGCGCACATACCCTTAGCATATCCTCAATAGTTTGAATCGTCCTTTCACTTTGACCATCTGTCTGCGGATGATACGCAGTACTCATGTTCAGCTTCGTTCCGAGACAATCTTGAAAACTTCTCCAAAATCTTGAATTAAATCGAGGATCTCTGTCTGAAACTATGGATACTGGAACTCCATGTCGGGTCACAATTTCCTTAAGATATAACCGTACCAATTTATCCATGGAGAATCTCTCATTGATAGGAAGAAAATGCGCTGACTTCGTCAATCTGTCGATAATAACCCAAATAGCATCATAATTTGTCCTGGTCCTCGGTAATCCAACTACAAAATCCATTGCTATATGCTCCCATTTCCATTCTGGAATGTCCAATGGCTGTATCAGTCCACTGGGCCTTTGATGTTCCGCTTTGACTCGCTGGCAAGTATAGCACTTACTTACCCATTCTGCAATTTCCTTCTTCATGCTTGGCCACCAAAAGTTTTCTCTTAAATCTCAGTACATTTTCGTACTTCCGGGGTGAATTGAGTATCTGGAGTTGTGAGCGTCTCGAAGAATTTCATCTTTTAGCTCGGCTACGTTGGGTATCCATATTCTAGAAGAAAATCTTAATATCCCTTTATCATCCTTTTGACTTCCTATTTCTTCTCCTGTCAAACTGTCTCGTTCATGGCTCATAACTTCTTCCTGACATCTTCTTATTTTCTCTAATAGTTCTGGTTGAAAAGACATTGCACATAACACTTCTGTAGACATACTTGGGATACTGACCTCTACTTCTAGCTTCTCAAATTCCTTGATCAACTCCTCTGATGAAATTATCATATTTAACCTTTCTTTTCCGCTCAGAGCGTCAGCCACCACATTTGCTTTACCTGGATGATAGTTGATAGTACAGTCGTAGTCCTTGATCAATTCTAGCCATCTTCTCTGCCTCATGTTCAATTCCTTCTGGGTGAAGATATACTTTAAACTCTTGTGATCCGTGTAGATCTCGCACTTTTCCCCATAAAGATAATGCCTCCAAATCTTCAATGCAAACACTATAGCTGCCAATTCCAGATCATGCGTTGGATACTTTTCTTCATGTGGTTTCAACTGTCTTGAAGCGTAGGCTATCACCTTGTCATGCTGCATCAAAACGCATCCCAATCCTTTGTACGACGCGTCACTGTAAATCACAAAATTTCCTTGTTCGTCTGGCAAGACTAGTACTGGAGAGGAAACTAATCTATTCTTTAATTCCTGGAAACTTTCTTCACAATTCTCATCCCATTCAAATTTTTGATTCTTCCTGGTGAGCTTTGTCAATGGCGTAGCTATCTTTGCAAAATCTTGCACAAATCTTCTATAGTAACCTGCCAGTCCCATAAAACTTCGCACTTCTGTTGGTGTCTTTGGCCTCTCCCAGTTGATTATGGCTTCAATCTTTGTTGTATCTACTTCTATTCCTTTATTGCTAATCACGTGCCCAAGAAATCGTACTTCTTTTAACCAAAATTCACACTTAGAAAACTTTGCATACAATTTCTCTTGTCGCAGTATCTCCAAAACTATCTCCAAATGTTCTGCATGCTCCTCTTCTGTTTTAGAATAGATCAAGATGTCGTCTATAAACACGATCACGAATTTATCCAAATACTTCTTAAATACTCGATTCATTAGATCCATGAAAGCTGCTGGTGCGTTGGTTAATCCAAATGCCATCACTAGAAACTCATAATGTCCATATCTGGTTCTAAATGCGGTCTTCGGAATATCTTCAGGCTTGATCTTCAGTTGATGATATCCGGACCTTAAATCTATTTTAGAAAACCATACAGCGCCTCTCAATTGGTCAAACAAATCATCGATCCGCGACAACAGGTACTTGTTTTTAATGGTCAGCTTATTTAGTTCTCGATAGTCAATACACAGTCGCATACTCCCGTCCTTCTTCTTGACAAACAGTACTGGTGCGCCCCATGGGGATACACTGGGTCTTATCACTCCTTTCTCTAGAAGATCTTGAAGCTGAGTTGCCAATTCTTTCATTACCACTGGTGCCATCCGGTACGGAGCTTTAGAAACTGGTTCTGTTCCGGGTGCTAGATCAATTGCAAACTCAATTTCTCTATCGGGAGGTAATCCTGGTAGATCGTCTGGAAAGACATCTGAAAACTTCTTGACGACTGGAATTGTTTCTAATGCTAGAACTGCTTTGCTGGTGTCTACCACATGAGCCAAATACGCCTCGCAATTCTGACGCAATAACTTCTTCACTTGAGCGATCGTTAAGAACTTCTTCTTTTGTTTATTTCCCCGAAATATCACTTTCTTCTTACTATCCAAAGTTTGAAGTCTTACTTTCCTATTCTTACAATCAATATGAGCATTATTTGCTGACAACCAATCCATTCCTAAAATAACATCAAATTCTCCCAACTTAAAAGGTATTAAGTTGGCATAGAAATGATGTCCTCCTACCTCAATATTACACTTCGGGCACACTCGGTCGACGGAAACTTGATCCTTATTAGCTAATTCTATCATTAATGCTTGTTCTAACAACTTAACTTCACAATGCAGTTTATCGACAAAATCTTGAGAAATAAATGATCTTGTAGCTCTAGAATCAAATAAAACTTTAGCATCTACGGAGTTGACTGGAAGCGTACCTGCAACCACGTCAGAACTCTGAACAGTATCCTGCATAGTCATATTGAATGTTCTGGCTTTTGGCTGGTTCTTGACTGGTGCTCCTTCAATCCTTGGCACACCTTGAGATGATGGTCCTGCAATCCTTGGAACATTTACACTTTGTACTTGCTCTTTACAGTTGTTGGCATAATGTCTTGTCTTCCCACATCGGAAACACGTAACTTCTTGCATCTGATTGCGGCACTCATGTGCATGATGTCCCTTCATATTGCACTTGTAGCACACAGAATTAGCTTTACAAATCCCAGAATGTTTCCTGCCACAAAACTTGCAATCTGGCATTGGTGGACGATTGGACCTCTGCTGATTTGAATTCTGAAAACGGTTGCCTTGTCCTCCATTTCCTGATTGTGGTCTTCTGAATCCCATATTCCTATTACCCTGAAAATCTGGCCTTCTGTTGAAACGGCTCTGGAAATTACTTAGCTGCTGACCTCCTTCTGAGGTTTCTATCTTTCTTTTCTTCCCATCTTTTCCTTTCTGAGACATATCACTCCTACTCTCAATCACCATTGCCTTCTGAACCACTGCCACATATGAAGTCAACTCAAACATGGCCACTCTGTTCTGAATCCAAAATTTCAATCCCTGTTCAAACCTTCTTGCTTTCTTTTCATCTGTATCAACCTGGTCTGGCACGAACCTTGCTAACTCAGTAAACTTAGCCTCGTATTCAGCCACGGTAAGATCACCCTGGGTCAGATTCAAGAACTTAATCTCTATTTGATTCTTCATATACCTCGGGAAATACTTCTCCAGGAACAACTCTGTGAATCTCTCCCAAGTTATAAACTCACCTCCTTCCAATGCTCGTGCGGATTCCCACCAATAGTTCGCCTCACCCTTCAGAAAGTAACTTGCAAACTTGGTCTTCTGCTCAGCTCCTGCTCCGACCAATTCGAAAGCCTTTTCCATTTCCTTGAGCCATGCATTGGCTTCCACAGGATCAGCACTTCCCTTGAACTCAGGTGGCTTCACTGCTTGAAACTGCTTAAAAGTCACTATAGGTGGTGCTGCTCGCTGCTGCTGTTGTTGCTGCGTAAGATGTAACATCTGCTGCTGCATCAGTCCCAACATCTGGATAATCGCTGGATCTGTACGGTTCTCGGTACTATCCTCTCTTAAATTATTTCTTCTTTTTGGTGCCATTATTCTGGTAGGAAACAAGCAATATATATAATAATTTGTCAAGCATTGTGTCAAATATGTAGCAATTCCTTAGCATATTAAAGTTCGCAAATATCATAAACTTGCTACCATATTAACACAAGCGACATGATTATCACATAATCCTGTTTATTATCTCGAGAATAATAACACAAAGAAAGTTTACTCCGAATTATCCAAACCTTTTAAATCCTTACTCAATATCTTAACTAAACCAACAAAATAGCAGGGTAATGACACAAGGCCTAAAGCTAGACGCAAAACAGGAAATCTAAATAACTCAACTATATCCTAACCCAATAACCTAAATTTAATCCTATAAAAACTAAACTACACGCGCCTATCTTATGTGATCTTCCTATGACTCATCTATAACAATCCTAAGCCTGTTTCAGTGACCATAACCTGTAGCTCTGATACCAACCTGTGACGCCCTCCAAACCCGGGGTCTAGATTTGGGGGTCACTCGCCAATAAACCAAAATAAAATAAACACAGCAGCATAATAAAATAAATACGACCCCTTGCATGCAACTGGATCGATCACAGGTTATAGTATGGAACAGGCACTGATACAAACCAACCGTTATTACAAACCATAGTCTAATTAGTTTTACAACTTATTCAAATTTTATTACAAACCTTTAAACTATTCAAGCGTCCCAAACTATCTACCTGGAAAACACTCCAAACTATTTACATGCACTCGACTTCTGGTCAAACTTGGGACTCAAGCCTGCTCTGGCTTAGCTGAAATATTAGAATAATAAACAAGTATGAGCAAAAGAAATGCTCAGCAAGCAGTATAAGGTTTGTAAATGAACAACAATAACAATATCTGAGTCAAATCAGAAGCTGATATAAACTTTAAAGTTTAAGCGACAGTTTAATAAAACACAATTATGCACTATGCTGTTCCTGATGATCAGTCATGAAACAACACCGGTATCCCGCAGCCATACCGTAAATATAGGTATCGATATCCCGCAGCCATACCGTACCTATTGGATATCCATGAAGAAGGCATATATTCGCCTAGCAAGATATTACACTTTCGTATAATAACTCACGCTGGACCGGTGCCTCGGTCTCTTGTGCTAACCAAGAATCAATTCACAAAACAATTTTGATTAAAGGAGTCGGATCAATGACATCCTTATCTATTCAACTCCCCATGTCATATGGTCCGGAGTTATCTCAACAACTGATGGTGAAATAACTAGAATAATTAGTTATTTGCTAATCTCAATTCAATGTTCCACTGTATAGAGTGATTTATAGCGAAATATATATAAAACGTTTAACTATTCTGAACTTAGAATAGTATGGAAATCGAAAGAATAAAGTTCAGAGTCAATATCAATTGAATGATAAATGAAAATAAAGGTACTTGCATAATATAATTCAAAATAAACGTCACCTGAACAATAAGTGAAGTTAGGGGTACTTGCCTGGTATGCTCGATAACCTCTTATTATAACTCTGCTTATAGCTGCTGGCTACTATCACCGTCTAACACTTGACTACACTCCTTGCTACTCGATTCTAAAAACAAAAGAACTATCTTAATTGACAGAACTAAATTCAATCGACGTAACTATACGTCTTGACATCTACCCGATCGTTTATAACTAGCATGGCATCTTAAAACTGTAACAGATAGCATATATATATCACGTAACACGTAATCATGGTATTCATATAACACGTACTCACATATTTCATGTGACACACAAGTCAGATCATTAAAAGGTACGTCTTAGTGCGTTCAGAATGAAAATTAGGTCAATATTAATATTTACCGATCAGATATAGACTCAAACTAATACACAAATCAAATGACATTGCAATACAAAAGAAATTAGGTCTTAAAAGTATTTTTATTGAAAGCATAATATTTTTCTGAGTCTGTACGCGTTCGTTTCGTATTAAACGGACAAACGGTTGATTTATTATGAATTTTTGAACATTTTTCGGAATAAAAACGGATCTCCGAATCATTTAATAATTAAATAATAAGGCTCGAACACTCGAAAATAATTTTATAAAAATTATCGAGTTTGGAAAATAATTTAAAATAATATTTTAAAGCTCGAAACTATTTTTCAGAATTTTTTTTTAAATTAATAATAAATAATTAAATCTAATTATTAAATTAATTTAAATCAATTAATAATTAATTAAGTTAATTAATCAATTAATATTAAATTAATCGATTAATTAAAATAATTAAAATCTAATTAAAATTAATTAATAAAATAAATCAGATTTATTTTTGAATTATAAGTGAATTTTGGAATTAAAATAATGATTTTAGGAATTAAAAATGAATTTTTAGAAATGAAAATATGATTTTTGAATTATTTTTAAATCAGAAATTCAGAAACAGTTTTCTGTTTTGGTTTTGGGGAAAAGGAGGATCAAACCCGAGTCGGGAAATAACCCAAGCGGGTTGAAACCGGGTTGCCAAGAACCGCCGGCCGGAACCCAGAATCCGGCGGCCGGTTGACAACTCCGGCGAGCCCCAAAACTACTCAGAATCGATTGGTTTTCGATCTTAATCAGTCCTACCACAACCCAACAACTCTGTTCACCCATCAACGTTAATAAACAACACCGAAATCGTAGATTCCGACCGAAACCGCCATTAAAACCGGTGGAACCTTGAATTTCCGCCGAAAATCCGAATTCCTTCATTTCTGAACCAAATTCATCAATTAACATCTTAAAACGAAGCTTAAGACATGTATAATCAGTTCATATCATCAAAATAATCCAAAAACCACCCAATAAGAAACCCCTAATTTTCGAATAAAAACCCTAAAATCGAATTTTGAAAATTACTAATCGTTTGAATGATTTGATGGCTTAAACAGAAAGAACATGAAAATATGAACGTTTCGGTTACTCATACTTCAAATTCTGAAGTCTGCATCACCCTCAAATTTGGGTTTGATTCTCGGAACTTTTCAAGAACACCAAGAACACATATTCAAGAAATTTTCAGAAATTAAAACCTTAATTTCTATATGATATCGAACTCTATTTTTGAAGTATAATATACCAAATTGACCAGAAAAACATGCTCTACAACATGGAAGCATCAAATCACATCAACAACATCAAGAACAAAAATTCGTAATTTAATTATCAAATAATTTGAATATAAATAATTAAATAAGAAAATTACTGTGATTTCTGGAAGGAAACTGATGATTGATTCAGATAGAAGATTTCGAGAGCTTCGTTTTGATATGCTGCACGCCCGAATCGGAGTTCGATAACGCCTTCGTTCGTGTGTTTGATTCTCAGAACAGTTTATGAATATAAGATTTTTCTCTGTAAAATCATATAATTATCTGTCTGCAAATGATTTTTATACGAAATAAAATACGGTAAAAGGCTATTTATAATTACGGAAAATTAGTATCCTGTTGGATCATTCCGGATATAAAATGGTACATTTATTTATAAAAACTGATCCAAACGGTATCGGTTTTCGGGATAATTATCCAGATCAGTACAATTTGTACTGCGGTCTTGGTCTCAGCGCTCAGTTACACGTACTACGAAGTGATAATTATAATAGTTTAATAAAAAGCTCCCGTTTATCGAAAATACGGGTTTTATTAATTTACCGAAATGAATATTGTATCGAAAATGTTGCGCCGGGATCCGTGCAGGACAAACCGTACGCCGGATCGAAAAAGTCGAAACATGAAATATGCTCGGAATATTACAATTAGGTTAGGAAGGAGTTCTCGGAAGAGTTTCAGGTTCCAAAAACGTAACAACGACTGACGTCAGTTGGTTCCCGTTTTATAAAAATAGATTTTAAATTCCCGGAAAAAGATTTTATAAATTTCATATGATCCGTATAAATCCATAAATCAACATAAAAGTAATTAGGAAGATATGACAATTATCCATATTTTATTTTGGACATATAAAAATTAAAATACTTAATTAATATTATTTTTGAATATTCAAGTACAGATAACATTTAACAATTAACTCACAGAATAAATACTGAACACACATAATAATTATTTAATAGCAAAAATAATTGCACGATATATCCCGGATATTACACAGACTTCCCCCCCCACGCGCCCACGCGCCTCACGCGCCCCTGACCCCTATGCTGACGTCAGCATGACGTCATCTGATGACATCAGCATGACGTCATCTGATGACATCAGCATGACGTCAGCACGACGTCACCAGCGCGTGTCTTCCACGCGCCGCGCGTGGCACGCTAGCGCGTGAACCTCACGCGCGCGTGGTCGACGCGCGGTCCTTTGCCTGTTTATCAGTCGTCGCCTTTTCTGATCACCCGCCTGAAATCTCTGCTTCTGTGTCTACTTTTAATTCCGTGCAGCAGCAGACAAACATCCGTACAGCAGATAACATATATACTTTTACAGCAGACAACAAAACAAACATATATATATATATATATATATATACTATATATACATATATTTACTTTTTTTAATTACGAATTTTAATTGCAACAACTTCAAAAATTCATAATAAAAAATCTATACATCCTAAAATTATGAAAAAAATACCCAGACGATCTACAACACTTGTAGAACCCAGATCAACACTCAAAATTATTCTGAGAAACGATTTCTCATCAGACAAAATTAATCCATGATATAACTTGTAAAAATCATAATTAATTCATACAAGCACATAAAATTCTGAAATTTTTACCACAGATCTATATGCATACAACCTATGCTCTGATACCATTGTTGGATTTTTAAACGCAGCGGGGCATGGAAAAACACTTTTACACACACAAAATCCAAATAAAAGCATATAAATCGTGAATAAAAATTCGAGGGATCGAATCTAACTTTTTAAAATAATTCGGAGACAACGATCAGAGATCCTTAGCAGTTGCTCCTCAAGTGTGAAGCACTCCACCGGTATCCACCAAGAAAACGACTTTTAGGAGGAGGAGGAGGTGGAGAGAATTTGGTTTTCTGAAACTTTTGGGTTTCTCATGTTAGAATAAAATAGGGTCTATAATAGTGTATTTATAGGCAAAATTTTCAGCTGAAATTTTCCCATAAATAATATTATTATTATCCCATTTATTATTCTCATTAATAATTAAAACACCTTTTAATTATTAATCCTTTTTCTAAACACTTTAGAAATAATTCTCTCTCTTGATTTAATTTCCAAAAAATTAAATCCTTAATTAATAATATTAAGAACTTTTCTTAATTAATTTATAATCAATTAGATCTCATTTAATCAATTATTAAATTTGCCAATTAATTATTTATTTCACAAATAAATAATTATTAGCCATTATTAATTAATTCCTCCACCATAAAATCATTCTCTTTTTATGGTGTGACCCTGTAGGTTCAATATTAAGCCGGTAGTAGAAATAGATAATAATAAAACTATTTTATCATTATTTATATAAATTCTCTAATTTATTAAATATGATTAATTAATTAATCACATTTATTCTACATCGTGAGTGATGCTTTTCAACATATCGCGACTATCCGGATAATATGAATTCACTGCTTAGAATACCAAGAACCTGTCAGTGAATAGTTACCGTACAATAAACTCCTTCTACCCTACAATGTCCCGATTAAATACAAGGCATGGATCTCGTGTCAAGCCTATCTAATTTAATCACTTTGCTTACCATTTACTATGCGTAGTTCTATGCAAATTAGAAACTCCTTTCTAATTTCATTTACTCTGGCCAGAGATTCCTGAACTAGCATAAGTGGATCAGCCTTGAACATTCGCTTCCTTCACTGGAAGGGGTAGATCCTTTATTGATCATACACTATCTTCGTGTACAAATTCCTATACCCAGAAGAGCCCTAATAATTGTCCCTGGAGACTAAGAACTCAACCAAAGCATAGTTTAGTGTACACAAGATGACTATGATGACCTCAAGTCTAAGGATACTTGTACAACTATCACTAAGCGAACAACTGCTGACACGTGAGTGAACTCCATCAGTTGTTCAGCTGGGCGAGTCATGTTCAGTGAACTTATTCTATAATAAGCACCTACATACTAGCTATAGTGTCACCACACAAATGTCTATGAGAACAGACATCCTTCATAATGAAGCAAGCATAGTATGTACCAATCTTTGCGGATTATTAATTACCAGTTAGTAATCCTATGACCAGGAACTATTTAAGTTTAGAGTTATCATCTTTTTAGGTCTCACTATTATGATCTCATCATAATCCATAAAAAGCTTTACTCTAAACTATGGTATATCTTATTTAAACACTTAAATAGATAAAGCCCGCAATAAAAACAAAACAAGTCTTTATTAATATCAATGAAATCAAAACAGATTACATAAAAGTTATTCCTAAATCCTAATACATGATTGGACTTAGGACATATTCCTTTCACCAGTTTCAAAATTTTCAGCCCGGGGAGGTTTTGTCCCCTGGGTCCGAGGCCTCTTCTTCCTCTTTCCAGAATCACCACCCGGAGCTTCACCAATAGGACCAAGGTCCTCAAGATTAGCAAACTCCTCTCCCAAGTCAACATCAGCATCCAGCTCCGGAGCAGCCTCATTAATTTCAACATCGGGTTCCTGTTATTCCTAGTGGACTAACAATGAGATTTACAGAAGGGGGGTTGAATGTAAATCTCAAAACTTTTTCAAGTTTTGAGCAGTTTTAAAAGCTATGTGTTCAAGATAAACAAGTGTGTGAATTGCTTTAAGCTAATACAGACAGATATATATTCAAGCACAAATGTAAAGAACACAACAGACCTTAAAAACTTTTCTGGTGGATTTATTGTTCCACCAGAGATGGTATTTCAGAAAATCTGTGATTCAAGATGTTGATCACAGCTGCGTCCTAGTACAAACTAGATGAATTTTCTCTCAAGATTTTTCTAAACAGCTCTGGAAAAATTCCTATCTAATTACTAGCTGCTGCTTGGTTTATATATTACCAAGTGTACAAGTGAAGACAAAGATAAAATACAATAATAAAATAAGTTCTCCACTTGTTTCTACTCCAGTTTACTCCAGTACTTTGTTGACTATTGCTTCTTTGTACTAGAGTAGAACGGCTGCTTTTTCTGATGTTCCTGAAATTAGGCTTCCACATTTCAGTTATCTCTGTCAACCCATGTGCCTCTGTTTATAGGTACAACTACCACTTATCAACGGCTAATTAACAGAACATTCGTTGAAGCCTTCATCCGTTGATGACTTTATCCGTTGATGCACTCATCCGTTGAAGCCTTCATCCGTTGATGACTTTATCCGTTGATGCACTCATCCGTTGAAAGATGTTATCCGTTGAAGCTTTAGAGACATCCGTTGAAGCTTAGTTTCTCATCTGTTGAAGGTCTTTAAGTCATCCGTTGATACCACTTCATTTATACAAAATTACAAGGCATGAAATATTTACAATTGACCTTCCTATCTGCATATCCTCTAGTAGTCAACATGACTTATAATTTCTCTCAACTTCTAAGAATTATATCTTAAATACAGAGACTGAAATATGCTACAACACTAGAATTATTTCTAAGTAAAGCTACACCATCAACGGATAGCCAAAGTGGTCTTATCCGTTGAGGCTACAGACACTAAATTTCTACTTAAGTGTTTTATTAAACATATCACCAAACTAATGCACATATATTCCTAACAATCTCCCCCTATTTATGTCTATAAGAATTGTAGGCATAAATTCAGGGTTAACTTGATGATAACAAAACACTTAACAAATATATGAATTGAAACTAAGTAGAAATTTAAAAATACTGCAAAAGTGTATGTACTAGGAGGTAATTGAAGATTTACAGTATTTCCAAGGATACTCCTCTAGCCTGAGCAAATTATCTTTTTCTTCTTTGTTCCCTGGTTTTCTTTCCTAGCCCTTTGTCATTTTCCTCAATTTGGAGTTGGAGTTGTCTGAAGAATTCAGCTTCATCTTCATCACTGATATCCAACTTAGATTGCATTTCCTTGAGAGTTTCATTGCTGGCAATCTTGAGTTGGTCTTCAAGTCTGAAAAATCTTCTGACTCCTTTATCATCTCTAAATTCCATCAACCAATGAGGTGATTTGTGAATTGTAATTCCCCTTTCTTGAATGAGTAAAGTTCTGGGCAAAGCATTGGGCTCCTTCCAAGTTTTCCTTATGTTGGCAATCTTGTTGAGAATTTCAGTCTTGGCAGTTCTGGTAAAGCCAGAATCCTTTTGTATGGATGAAAAGACTCTGATCAAGGTAGAGTAGCCTTCATTCAGAATCCTGTAGAGAGGCCATGTTCTTTCCCCAGCTCCTTTGTATCTGAACACCAATCTCTCTGGTAGCTGTCTGTAAGCAGCTATTCCTCTTACATCCTCCAGCTCATCCAGATAGAGTTCAATGTCTGAAATTTCTTTTATGTCATAGATGTGAACATAATCATCTTTAGAAATGGGTGGCTTAGGCTTAGGTTTTTGTTTTTGAGTGAATTTCTTAGAGGTTATGGGAGGTGTAGATTTGGGTTTTCTTTTCTGTTTCTTTGGTAGTGGAAGAGTGGTTAGAAAGGTAGGCAATTTGATGGTGTCCCAATCAATAGGTTCCTCTTTTGGAATGATTGGTTCACCATGGATGTTTATAGTGGGATCAGCAACAAAGGGTTCAGGTATGGAGGGTAGTGGTTTAGATATTGATTTAGTTACTTCAGTGTTATCTTCACTCCTTCTATGTGCCTTGGCCTTTCTTCTGTTTCCCTTCTGCCATTCCTCTCTTTCTTCCATACTCTCACCAAATATACTCCCAAAAACCTCATCTAGGTTTGCAATCTTTTCTTCACCCCTGACTTCAATTTCTTTCTCTTCTTCAACTAGACTTGACTTTAGCTGTTGTTCAAGCTTTGCTTGTGCTCTTTTGTCAGCCTTTAGCTGTTTGGCTTCTTCCTTCTTGGCTATTGAGAATTTGGGATGTCCTTGCATCACACATATGCTCTTTCCCTCTCTAAAGATAATAGCCCTGTTTCTCCTTACAGCCTCATCCATGGTCTCTTTGAGATATGCAATACTCCTACCTAAAAGCTTGTTCTCATCAGCTTTTGGAAGAGGAAAATCCACCTCTTTTAATGGATTCTTTGTAGAGTCCTTATTGGATCTGTTGTTAGGCTTGAGAATCATAGGTTGCAGATCTTTGGAAGAAGCTTCTCCATCCTTATGTCTCCCTACTGGCTTGAGTTCCATATTGATTGGTTCAACCTTTGTGCTATGTTTCACAGATATTGATTTATCTTGTGTAGAGCCAAACAACTATTGCACCCTTTCATCAATTCTCCTCCTTTGCTCTTTCACTTGAATTTCAGCTGCTGCTAGCTGGATTAAATCAATTCCATCAGGCTTTCCTTTGATTTGAATGATTGGAGAAGTAGTGATGGCAGGAACTAGCACTTTAGATATTTGGATTTTTATAGATGGCTCTCCTTCCCCTTCCCTTTTACTCTCCCCCTTTTTGTTATCATCAAGGAGAGGGGTCAAGCCCTGTGCTTTTGCCAGCTGCATAAGTAGACTGGTTTGAGATTGTTGGTTGTGAAGAATGGTGGCCACAGAATCTTCAATAACTTGAACTCTATCTTCCAATTTGGCCAGCCTCTTTTCAGTATTTGATTCCTTTTTCAATCTCAAAACTAAGTCCTGCATTGTACCATAGGGCATGACTGAATCCAATTTTTCAGAATTGTAGGATTTCAAGTCAGCAATATCCTTTCTGAGATCATCCACACTCAGATTCTGTTTTACTTGCTGCAACTTCATGAGATGCAGTGAGTCCAGGTGAGCTTGAAGGATTGCCTTGATACTAGCATGAGAGGTTTTCTGAATGGCCTGTTGAATAGTATTGATTTGTTTGACTAAGGAGACATTGAATTGCCCTGATATATACTCCTTTGTCAAGGCCCATTCAGGTAGATTTAGAATTGAACTAGGGCCTTCATCTCCCCCTAAGTTCATACTTCCATCAAAAGAAACAGAGTCATCATCATCAGAATTTACTCCAAATTCCTCAGATGGCTCACCAGCTGTAGAAGGCATCTTGTTAATAGCAGCTTTATCCCTTTGAAGAGATTCTGTTGTATGTACTAGATGTAGTGTCTTTTCTGCCTCCTCATTGCCCTGAGCAGCCAACATTTGATAGGCTGACACAGGATGAGTAAAAGTGTCAGCATCCAAGGAAATGTTATCAATTACAGCTTTGTAATGTTGCTGAAATTGTCTTTCCTTTTCAGCATCATCCACAATCATTGACTCACTAGCAATGGCTGGTTCCACCCTTATATCTGTTGTACCTGCCTTTCTCTCTTTTTCTCTATTTTCTTGCATTAGGGGCTCCCCCTGGCTCACACAAGTCACTCCCTCACCTTCACCTACTAAGGTGGTACTCCTCTCACTTACTTTTGCCATGCTGGAAGAAATAGCATGTATATTTGAGCTCTCAATCTCTCCTTTTGCCTGGGAGCAACCCAGCCTCTCACTCAAATTTTCACTCCCTTCCCTCAATCCTAAGAGTGATTGCACAGTATTCATGTCTTCTACACTTGGAATTGATTCAGTTATGTGTGTAGAGACTATCAACGGATGTGGAATATCCGTTGAAGGTGAAACTGATGTTATCAACGGATAACTGCTGTTAAGCTTATCCGTTGAAGAACAACCACTTGTCAACGGATGAGTGATATCCGTTGAAGAAGGAAAAGAAGTAGAAATTGAAAGTGATATAACTGTTGAATCTGTGTAGATTGATTTGAGATTTGGTGACACAGATCCGTCAATTACATCTGAAAGAATTTGCGGGTGATCCAACAAATCATCTAAAATATGATGATCACCTGTATTTGAGTGGGGCTCCTCCCTGAGTTGTAAAGAGGGAGAATCAGGAATTGATGGGAATAACATATCCACATCCAGAGATGGTGATGAAGTGTGTGGTGATTGATGTGTGATTATTGTGAGAGAATGGGGCTGTGACTCCACATTTATTGGAGCCACATCAAACTGAGTTTGAGAAGGCATAGATACAGATGGTTGTATCTGTGCA